>NC_045134.1:11346359-11573735 GCF_007655135.1 Punica granatum | reverse complement strand
TTTAAATGCTATGCAAGATTTGAAACAATTAGGATCTAAGTTGAATATAGGCAATTTCATGAAAACTGATGTGACCTACTCAATATCAAAGAAGATAATGCGAAATATAGAAGAATACACATACAAGATATATGTGGTAAAACCCTCAAACGTAGTGAAAACGTTTGAAGGAAACATTTACGGGCAAATGACATTTGACGGTGACTTAAACCATGGAGAGTACCAGTGAGCGAACAAGGCATGAAACCAAAAGAGTCAAACTCTAACCCACAAATAGCCTCTTAAACTGGCAAATCACTCTCAACATCGTAGGTGCTCCCTCGCACCTTTACATGAATGATCTCTATTGATATTAGAGGACTCGAATAAACTCTCAACATAGAAATCCCAATATTCTCTCTATCTGAAATATCCTAAAATACAATATACTCAAGATATGGCCTAACTAAAGGAAGAGAGTTGATTCAAGAAAAATGGGAAATGAAATCGGCTGATTGTACCACTGGGAAAGAAATCAATCGGATAAGGAAATAAATGACTGACCCATCTGATTCTGATTACGCCAGATCGCACTCAGGATTTGCACCTCTCTGAAGTTTGACTGCATGCGCCGCTACTAGTCGACTACTCGTGGGGTCTATCTCCTTCCTACGTCCAATGACAGTTGGCTGTTTGTTATACTGTAGCCTCGACCAATGCTACTCGTTCAATGAGTCCACGGATCTCTGTGTTCAGAATTCGAGCCACACTCAACAAATCTCCGCCTTGACTTGAATTATCCGAAATTAAGTATATAACAAAGGTTTAACAAGAATTCAAGTTTTATGGGCGTGCCTCATTAACCTCGCCCTAAATGCATTCTTATAGAGTAGAGAATGTTTATCATGCAATCATTTTAAAAAATAAAACAAAAACAACATTTCTAACATGCAAAGTAAAATATTTTTAATTTCTAGTTAACGAAAATGTGTTTGACAAGTAAGAATAATGTAGGGTTGAGAGAATTTTATTTTTTAGTAGGTCGAAAAAGTGAGAAACCTCAAACATGAAAAACATCCCCTACAACAGTACCATGTATTCTAAATTAACGGCTGAGATTTGAGACATGATCCGCTTTAGCGAACACCGGGAGATATCTGAGATGGCGGCATTTAATGCTTTAGGCGTGTGAGCTGCGTGTGAGCTGCGTGTCATGCAAAGGGCTTCTTCTCTTTCCCCCTCGTTAATTTTTACTGCCCAAAATTTTAAATTTGAGCAATTTCCATTTTTCAACTATTTTTTTTCTAATTAGGGTAAAAAAGAAAAAAGAAAAATATTTTTCAATTCTCTCTCTTCCCCCCCTCGGAGTTCAGACCTTTCCCTTTCCAACCACCAGAGAGAAGACGCGGTCCAAATTCCCCCAATAAAATCCTCTCCTTCCGTTAGGGTTCCGACACAATCACCCCCCAACATCTGCCCCCCCCCCCCCTCTCTCTCTAGCCTCGATCCTTTCTCTCTCTCTAGAGTATCTTCGTTACCCAGTTTCGAGATCAGGGTATTACTCAATCCGCAGAATTGGACCTCGAATCGTATTAATTTTGATTCGTGGGGTTGGATTTTTTTTTCCATTCTTGAGTTCTTGAATTTGGGGCGGCCGGTTGTGGGAATTCGAGGGGTTGTGGCCAGTTGGGGGTTCTTGATTGCGATTTCATTTGATAATGCCCGCGACGGATTACCAGGGCTCGCACATCGGCCGTTCGATCCTCAGCCTCCGGCGCGATCAGGTGGCTGCCCACTCGATGGAAGGCGGGTCCGCCCACGAGGCCACTGGCCTCGAGGTCGAGCTTGAGGCGTTCCAGCGCCAGGTTACGGAACGGTTCCTCGACCTCTCCTCTGCCGGCCCCGACGAGCTGCTCTCCCTCTCGTGGGTCGGGCTCCTCGACGCGTCCTCTGCTCGAGGTTCCTCTCTCGGCGGATCAGGGCGATGTTCAATAACCGGCCCTGGTGTCCGTCATCGCCCCCGATTGACCGGTTGATTGCGGAGTTCAATGAGAGGACTGTGAAGGCCCTCGACGTGTGTAATGCGATAAGGGATGGGATTGAACGGATCAGGCAGTGGCAGAAGCTGTTGGAGATTGTTTTGTGCGCGTTGGAAAATCAGAGGAATTTGGGGGAGGGCCAATTCCGCCGAGCGAAGAAGGCCCTGATTGATTTAGCCATTGCAATGCTCGACGAGAAGGATTCTGGTTCCACTGTGGCTCACAGGAACCGTTCCTTTGGGCGGAACAACAATTCATCCAGGGATCATCGGTCGGTGGGTCATTTCAGGTCGCTCTCTTGGAGCGTATCGAGGTCTTGGTCTGCTGCCAAGCAGATTCAGGCCATAGGGAATAATCTCTCCGCCCGAAAGGGAATGAAATTGTGGCAACGAATGGTCTTTCTGTGGCCGTCTTCACGATGGCCTCAGTCCTCCTGTTTGTAATGTGGGCCCTGGTGGCTGCAATCCCGTGCCAGGACCGCGGTCTGCAAGCCCATTTCTCTATCCCGAGGCAGTACACATGGGCTGCCCCGGTGCTTTCGCTCCACGACAGGATCGTGGAAGAGTCCAAGAAAAGGGAACGGAAAAATGCCTGTGGGCTGCTGAGGGAGATTTATCAGGTTGAAAAGTGCTCGAGAATGATGAGCGAGATGGTGGATTCAGTTCAATTCCCATTGACTGAGGAGAGGAAGGGGAGGTGAGGCAGAGAATCCAGGAAGTGGTTCAAGTGTTTGATTCCGTGAAGGAAGGTTTGGACCCACTGGAGCGGCAAGTTAGGGAGGGTCTTCCATCGGATTGTCCGGAGCCGAGCCGAGGGGCTCGATTACATGGGAAGAGCAAACAGTCATGAATGAAACCTGCAAAGTCTGCAAGACTTTGGTGTTGTAACTGAGAAGAATGTCCCCTGTTGAGGCTTGCAGAACTGAAATAAAAGGGTCAGCAGATGGACTAGCTTGTAAAGAATCCGCCCCGAAATTCATGCAGAGTAAAGAAAATCGATTTAGAATATTGGACGGACCTTCATAGGTCCGGTGATGCTTGCTATTGCAGCTGTAAAATCGAATTTCTTAAGACTCTATTGTATCTTGATACTCTTATCTAATTTTTGTTAAACTGGTCTGTCTGGTCCATATTTGCAAAGATGATGTTCTCATCAAATTTTGAGTGAATATGCAGTAAATAAATTTTGTGTTACCCTTTAGATTGTTAGTTCTTTGTCTGACAAATCTGACAGATATTTGAATAACAAACATTTCAGCAGGGTTTTACTATAATTCTTTATGTCCTGTTCTGCTCCCATGTGTAGTAAGCATTGTCCACAATGAGAGTCCATCTCAAGTTCATCCTTCCAAGTTAAAAACTGTGACCCTATTTCGGGGACAGATGATCTTCAATGCCGGCTTCTCGCTGGGCACAAAATTTCTTGATCACGATTTCCTTAAAGAATCCTGACTGATTTATATTCGAAAAGGAGTAATATCTTATTGACTTCTCAAATTACAATAATTCACCAGTCGTGTTGGACTGTTGGGAATATGGTGGTAAAGTCCGTCGAGCATTTTTTCCCCTTAAATTAAGCTCAGGGATTCAGTTTGACTTTGACCCTTTCATGCCATCCCCCAGAATTTTCCTTTTGTTTGACTTTGACTGCTTCCTCCTCCGTGGAATTCCTCACATGGGGTTAGTATTTGTTCTGCAGCCAGCCAAGGCGGGCATGCAGTGCCATCGGTGGGTTGGTGGGGCCCAAGAAAGAAGCCAATACGGGTGTGGGCCCCCACTCCCTATATTTTTCTAATAAGCTCTGTTTGACCCTGCATCAGGGTCTTTCAATATCTTATTATTATCCCCTTGCGATTGTCAAACCTTCACCCCCTTCAAACATGGGAGAAAACGTTCTAGAACATGGTGGAGTCAAAGTCAAATATGTTCATGCATCGGATCGGTCTAGTCAGTCTGGTCCGACCGATGAGATAAGCTCGTGCCAGCTTCCACCCTAATAGAAAACTCGGCATTCCTAATCAAGAAAACTATTGGAATAGGTCCGTTTGGTGAGCTATCATCAAGAAATTAATGGGAGCATGGGCCTCTCTCCTCCCTTCACCATTGAAAACTGACAATGGGTTGTCAGAGCAATGGCCCTCCCTTCATAACAACTACTCGTTAGCTGTCATGGCAATTAATTCTCCTCTTTAATGCAAAAAAGCTACTTCTGTCTTTTTCCTCTTAATGCTGATCTTATCTCTTAACATCTTCATGTGTAAAGATTGGTTGGTTCAAAGAGAAGCGTAGACTTCATTTACCAGTCCATGGAAATCTGACTCGTGCCTTGATCGGTTCCAAACTCGTATGCACTTGATTGAGGTAACCCGATTGAAGAAATTATTTGTTGATCTAGAGGAAATTTTACGGGTTTAAGATGCATCAAAGGATTATAAGCTTTTGAAATTTAACAGACTTAAGAGAGAGGAAATTTCATGAACATCCACAAGAAGCAGGAAATATAGATATCTTCCGACTCTAACCAAACACTTGCGAATATGGACCGCTCTGGTTTCTTTCCAGTTCCAGCTCATCTGGCCCTCTTGCATAATTAAACTCGTCTACTGAAGAATGAGACAGGATAACAATTAGACCAAGTCCCGGCCGATCTATTTTGTTTTCAATGTCACCCTCTTGGACACGGGCACAGCTCAACTTCATCTTATAATTAAGGGACCATCTAACTTTTGCAGTACAAGTTCAGATTTGAAGTTGCAGGTCAAGATCTCTCTGGCTGTAGCTTGGAAGGATCTCAGACCACTAACAAGCATATTCAATAATGTTTCATTAAGTTACCGTGGTTTCAGCCTTGGACTAACGATTCCATAATCTGATCCGGTACTAAGTCGGGTTGTCCTGTACTCTGTTAACATGTCCACACATTGTTAACCTTATTATCACCTTTTGAAGGAATTCTCTGTTTTGTGTTGGGCAATCAATGGCAGATAAGTTAACTTGCAATTTTCAGGACATAAACCGTTAAGGGAGTGACATGGTTGGGGAGGAAACTTTGTCCATGTAACGTCACTTTCATGTTTAATATATGTATACGTATGTATTAGGATATTGAACACACACTTCTCCTCTGATATAGGTAGATGCCAGGTTTATTACGAACAATCTCAATCCCGATATAGTACTCCACAGGTCCATTATATACGATCTAACCATTGATGGGCCTCAAGTTGGGAGATGCCCAACTCATTATCACTGAGAGAACGATATTGAAATTTCTGAACTTATCTTGAGGAGAGAATTTTTACCGGGGAATGGAGCTTGTCCTGCAGAAGAAATGCCAGAGGTTGTTCCTTTAAGGTATCATCCTCTACACTGCCACCTAAGAATGTATACACAAACCACCTATGTGCATATTTATCGGTCCAACGGAAGCATCCTCAATTACCATTTGCTAAAAAATAGTTGTCAATTTCATCAGTACAATTGCTCGCCAACCGACATATATCACTACTATGCACAAGAATATTGTCAGTTGGGGATGGAAATGGGGTAGGATTAAGTCTATCTGTAACTTTAATGGAACTAAGACGAAATTTCTGTTCGCAAATTTTACGTAAGGCTTAGAGACTAATTTCTTTCACCAAAAAATAAAAAGGAAAACCCTATGGGTTAATTTGAAGGCAAACATCCTATCTCAAATTTTGGAGGGAAAAATTCTTTCCAAATGAATTTAGATATGGATTTATCTTCTACATAAAAAAAAAAAAGGATTTTAGATATAGAAAAGAACATTTCCAAAACCATCTCAAAATTCAACTCGTCTATGAAGAATGAGACAAGATAACGATTAGACTAGGTCCCGATCTTTCTATTTCAATTTCAATGTCGACCTCTTCCACACAGGCACAGCTCAACTTCGTCTTATAATTAAGAGACCCTCTAACTTTTGCAGTACGAGTCCTGATTCAAAGTTGCAGGTCGAGATCCCATTGGCTGTAGCTCGAAAGGATACCAGACCACAAACAAGTATATCCAATAAGGTTTCATTAAGTTTCCGTGTTTTCAACCTTAGACTAAAGATTCCATAATCTGATCCTGTCGTAAGTCGGGTGTTTTGGTACTCTATTGAGATGTCCACACATTGTTAATCTTATATTATCGCCTTTTGAAGGAATTCTCTGTTTTGTGCTGGGCAATCAATGTGCAGATTAGTTGACCTGCAATTTTCGGTACACAACTGTTAAGGAGTGACAAAGTTTGAGAGGAAGCTTTATGTCTGTGTAAGGTCGCTTTCATGTTATTATATGTATGTGTATGTATTCAGATACTGAACACATACTTCCTCTAGTATAGGTAGATGCCACGTTTATTACGAACAATTTCAATTCCGAGATAGTACTTCACAGGCCCATCATATACGATCTAACCATCGATGGGCCTCAAGCTGTGAGCTGCCCAACTCATTATCGCTGTGAGAACGATATCAGTCTTTCCAGGGCAGCATATATAAGCAAGAGCATATTCTTCGTCCCTCATGATGCATACGGTACACCAACATGGATACATAGAAACGCTCTTTGATCCAAAATATCTGAACTTATCTTCAGGAGAGAATATTTCACCATCAAATGGATCTTGTCCCGCAGAACAAATGCTAGAGGTTGCTCCATGTAGGTATCATCTTCTAAATTGCCACCATAGAATGTACACATAAACCAGCCACATGCATATTTAGGGCCGGATTTTATTCTTCCCCAAGTTTACTTGTAATGATGCTCCTCTCACAAGGTTCGAAATATATATGCAAAATACCAAGCCAGATATCAAGACATTCTTTGGAGCACAGATAACGAATATTATGCGTTGAATGAGTTGCGTGACTATCTACTTTTTGTACCATAGGTAAATCAAATGTAGGCCCAGACTGCGAGGGACAAAGTTGGATTCGAGTGTGTGCGGTCTCAATCCCCGTATGATTGGAATCCAGGGATCGGGCTATCAGAAAAATCAACGAGCAGAGTCAAAACTCATTGTTCAGATAGGCTGATTTTAATCTAGGAAAAATTAGACATGTTGCGATGAGAACTCCTAGGAATCTTCAGAAAATTAGACAACTACATTGTGTGCCTGATCTCTAGTGATATTATTAAATAGTAGCTCAGAGTAGATGCATTAGAGTGTGGTATGTCAGTGACAAAGTATGAGAATGTTGTCATAAATAGAATGCAATCATGAGATGTCGTATAGTAGCATAGAGAATCTGTGTAATAGTAAATGAGTACCAAGTAGAAGTGTTTGAACAGCGATAAAAATGTCATCGATCCTTATTTAGCATCTCGAAAGATCTTGGAAGTAGCCTGACAAGCCCCTTAAACCCCGCGGTAGGCATGCTGGCAGATCATATCAGTCAATCGCGCAATCACATAGTAGTTCACCGACGTACGTATTACTGGTAAGCTAACTGCTGTTTGCATCAGCAGCAGGTGCGCATTGCCTACGTGATGACATTTTCTCTCGCTCAATAGATTCCTTGGAGAACTGGCATATGTATGGCAAAGTGAGCTTACGACCGGGCCAAGAGCTTCCGTTTGTCCCTTTAGCTGATTAAATCCCGCCCCATGTGATGACAAATTTCTGAATGGAACTTTTATTTTCTCTGTTTCTGAGAATCGGAGCATTTAAATCCGATGCTCGACTCTCCTACTAATGACACGTTCCAGAAACCGGGCGCTGACGATCCAATCCAGTAACTGTTTGGCACGAGGATGCACAGCACTCTGATCATTTATGTTAAGACATTCCCGTGACCCCCAATTTGGAAAAGAGAAAAAAGGGCAAAGACATAGATTGGAAAGAGAAAAGTAAAAGGGAAAGGGAGAGAGGCAAGAATGATTGCACCGCAAGAACAAAAGCCCAGAATGATTCACAAAAGGTTAGGGCCAAGCAGCATCCCAATACAATACAATCCCAATCATCATCCGCTCCAAAGCTACTTTAGACCCCCAATTAACGCAATCCTCTATCCCCTCACTGATTAACCTACGGATCCCTCTTTTTTTTTTTTTATGCTTTTATGATTGGCCTACTCTAATTCTTTACAAAGAGACTAACCTGCAAACTCCCACTTGATCTTTTTCCTCATGGCATCATCACCATGACTGCCCAAAGCAGAGCCATTCGAAGCTGGAGCGGCCCCGCCATTACCTGCAATCACAAGGATGGGAACATGATGAATCTCAATCTAGGACCCCACCCCCTCTCAAAAAACATTTTACAGCTCAGGTAAAGCACCTTATCACAAGCAAATCAGTAGAATGCTACACTTTGGGCACTTTCCCTTTTCTCCCTTTTACTTTGTGTAGCTGTTCTTTTGTCCGTAAGGGCACGTATCAACCTAGTCGAGCTTGAAGCTTGGGTTGGGTTGATTGGGCGTCAATTTTCATGCTTCAGCTTTGCAGTCATCTCATGTGTGACTGACTTGTGCTCAATATGCTCAGAAAGTTCCAATGATTAATACTTAAATCTCGAGCATAGCTCGAGTTTAGTTCAGCTCAAGATTATTAGTTGTTGACGGCAGTTTGCTAGTTTCATATTTAGACAATTTGAAATCTCATATTACAGGAGAAAGCCTAGCTATATATGCTCACGTGCTGGGTTCTTGCCTGAAACTAGCTTGAGATAAAATGGTTCGTGTGGACCACCTTGATATAAAAGAAGACAGCAAGTAGAGAAAGGGGTCTTAGAACAGTGAGTTAAGTTTAATTCTCATAAGTGGGATTTATGTGTCTCTATTTTGCTTTATTTCCTATTTAGTACAGGCCTCCTTACGACAGGATAAAGGAAAAGGAAAAAAAAAAAAAAAAAAAAAAGAAAAAGGAATAGACCACAAGAAAACAGACCAAGCCAGAGAGAGACACGCATGGTGAGACTTTATTTCACATCCCAAATGACCACAGACAAAAGCATTTGAATGTTTCAGGTTTCACTATCTCAATTATTCAGCCCCTGCAATTTTTGAATCTGAATATAGCCAAAGACTGTTAGGTATCTCAGCATTTCTTGTATTTTATCGATGCTTACGAGACAATTATCTAAAAGTTGCTAAATAAAACTGAGAACAGATGGCAAAAAGAAGAACGCTCATTACCTGCCCTTCATGCCCGGACGTGGGCTGAGGCTGTATGGTGGCGGAGTCCACCTCTCCGGTAGGCAGAGGAACTGCCGGGTTACTGTTGATGAAAGGAATCCCATCAGCCTTATTGGGCACAACAGACGGCTCCATGGTCGGAGAGTTCGCTTCAGGGGTGGGGCTAGGGGAGAGCTCTTGGTGCGGACGGAATGGCCAGGGGAACGCCGGCGAGGAAGCTATTACCCCACCAGATGCAGGTTCAGGAGCCGCCTGTGGGGGTGACACTGGCGGCATGATGAGTATCTCCGGGGATGGCGGGGCCGAATTGACCTCTACGGCAAGCTTCTGGGCTGGCTGCTGACATGTGGCTGCAGAGCCGTTGCTGAAGCTGAAGTAGAAGAAGCCCGGGCGCGAAGGATGCCACTTCCAAGTTCCAAACAACAAAAATCAGAAATTTTAGCAAATAATGAAAATAATTTATTATCCACCTCAAACCATATAAAAAAAAGGGAAAATAACCTGAAAATGAAATTTCTCCATATACCAATTTTTTGAATTTTGGCCTAAAAAATTACTACGTTTGCCTCCGTTTTTCTGATCTATCAATTCGTTAATTGGACCGTCAAAACTACTAACGTGACCGTTAACGGTGCTGATGTGGCTAAAAACCCACGTGGATGGCATGCCACAACTTTTTAACCAAAAAAATCACATAGTTTGCTTTTTTTCCCTAATATACTAAAATATCAATAAATTTTTTCTCATTTACCAAAGTACCAATAAGCTTAAAAAATCACATAGTCTGCTTTTGTTCCTTCATCTACCAAAATATAACTTCTTTCAAAAATAACATCTATCAAAATATGACTTCTTTGAATGATTATAAGTTTAAATTATGGATTTATATATATGTATGTTGATTTGAATGTTACAATAAATTTTAATAGTAAATAAGTGTTAAAACAGTTACAAATTTGTAATTTGCAAATAAAAAAAATGTCCATATTTGTTATCTCATTAAGTAGTATAAGAACTTAAACATATTATACTGCAAAAACAATAAACATGCCAAAATAACTATTCCAACAGAACTTGTGCACACCAACATCTATAAAATTTTAGCATAGTTCAACTTGTTGGACACAAGTTCAAATTCAAATTATAATTATTCAAAAAAGTTATATTTTGATAGATGTGATTTTTGAAAAAAAAACCATATTTTGATAGATGAGGACACATAAGCAAACTATGTGATTTTTCAAAGTAGTTGATATTTCTGTAGAAGAGGGAAATGTTATTCATATTTTGGTAGATGAGAGAAAAAAAAAAGGCAAACTATGTAATTTTTTCGGCTAAAAAGTTTGCGGTATGCCATCCATATAGGCAACCATCTGCCATATCAACGCCGATAACAACCACGTCAGCAGTTTAACGGCCTAATTAATTGATTGGTAGATCATGAAAATGGAGGTAAAAGTTGTGATTTTTCAGGCTAAATTTTTTTAAAAAATTGATAAATCAATAAATTTCATGAAAGTAATTGATTTTTCAAGCTATTTTTTTCATAAAAGAAAAAATATAAAAAAACATGCATTCGGTAAAATTACAAAGTTTTTTCCAAATAAAACCAAATTTTAATTTTAAAACTCGCAACATTACGTTTTGAGGTCGACGGCAGACATTTGTGGTCACTAAATGGGAGCAGAACGTAACATTGTGATTTTTAAAATCAAATTTTAAACATATGATTTTATCTATAAAAAAAGCCAAACACGGTGATTTTACCGGCATTTTATCCTTTTTCTTTTCTTTTGATATTATGTTAGAACAACAATAAATTTTAATTTTTAAAAATTGGAGAGAGGGAGAGGGATGTGTACCGTGTAAGAGGAGGAGGAGGGTTTGGTGAGGAGAGAAGCCTGAGTGAAGTTGCAGAGGTCGAAGGCTCTCCGGTTCTGGAAAATGTACAGAGCATTGCCCTGCTTGTGCCTGAACACTGCCCCGAACAACCACACACACGCAAAACAGAGCAAAAACAGAGCAATCAGTCATGTCTGATCCCCATGTACACAAACAAAGCATAAAGGGAAAAACTTAGGAAGCTGTCGAAAATGTTGTTGGGCCGGGACTCACCGACGACGTCTCCGACATGAACGATGGGGTTCTTCCACTCGGAGGTCCCGTCAACTACGACTGTGGAGGAGTGAGCTCCATGGAAGAACAGAGAGAGTGCAGAGAGGAGGAGGGCTATCATCTGCAGCTGTGACATCTTCTTCTTTTCCTCCATTGACCGTCTCTCTGTTTGCTCGAGGGGGAAAAGGTATATGACTGATATAGGATACCGCATTATGATTCTGCCTGTTGCTTTAAACCCTGAAGCAATTCCTTTTTCCTTTTTTTTTCCCCCTTAAAAAAGTAATTTTACTAAAATAATATTTAAAAAATATTGATTTATTCACTGTTCTAGTTTTTTAATTGTCCTAGATGGGACCAAAATGAGCTTAGCGAAGTTGTGCAGTGTACCAATCAAGGGGAGTTTAGTTGATAACCCGTTAGTGTTCTAAATTTTAGATCATGGGTTTAAGCTTCTTTGGAGACTTTGGAGCAAATAATAAAGGAAGCTCTCCTTATTTCTTGTCCAACTCGTTTGCGGCAATGGTATTTTGAATGTCGACTTTAAATCCTTGTATAGCTATTGCTTAGATCGGATTTTCTCGGGTTCGTAAGTTTGAGCTTAACCGCATACATATTATCAAACGCCATACGCCCGATAAAATCTACCCAACATCATGAAAAACAAAAGAGGGAAAAAGGTACTGTTTGAAAATTAAGTAAAAAATAAAAATGAAAATAACAAAGAGATTTCACTTTTGTTTTTGGGACCGCAGGGTGAGGGCTCGTGAATATTGTCAGAAGCGTTTGGCGTTTCACGGGAAGGTTTTGAATTGAATTGAATTGGATGAGAGGAGTTCATAATGGGTGGGGTGATCGATTAATGGTCTTTATTTGCATTACTTAAAACAGTAAAAAAAGAAGAAGAAGGAAAATCATCCGAAAAATTAATTACTTTCATGAAATTCCTCCAAGTTTTTAAATTTTAACTTGAAAAATTACAACGTTTACCTCCGTTTTCCTAATCTACCAATCCGTTTATTAGGCTGTCAAAACTGCTGACGTGACCGTTAACAGAACTGATGTGACAGATGGTTGCTTATGTGAATAACATGTCACAAACTTTTTAACTGAAAAAATCACATAATTTGCTTTTTTCTCTCATTTACTAAAATATCAACAACATTTTCCTCATCTACCAAAATATCAATAACTTTGAAAAATCACATAGTTTGATTATATTCCTTCATCTACCAAAATATGGCTTTTTTCAAAAATTATATCTACCAAAATATGACTTCTTTGAATGATTATAAGTTTGAATTATGGACCTATATATATTGATTTGAATGTTAAAAGAATTTTTAACAGAAAAGAATTGTTAGAACAATTATAAATTTGTTATTTGCAAATCAAAAAAATATTCATATATGTTATCACATTAAATAATATAGAAATTTAGACATATTATATTGCAAAAATAATAACAATACCAAAAGAACAATTCCAGCAGAACTAGTGCATACCAACATCTATAAAATTTTAGTATGGTTATTTAGCATAGTTGAACTTGTTGGTCACGGGAGCCGATTACTTTAGCACGATTCAACTTATTTTGACATGGTTATTTTGGCATGGTTCATGTAAATATAAATTTCTAGGACCGATTGTTATTAAATTTTGATAATGAGATACAATGATAATGTTAAATATAGAAATTGATCATATTTGCATTATCAAAATTTAACACGTAAACTACAAACACAAAATTGAAAAATCCTAAAATTCAAAAAAAAAATTATGTGCAAGAAAAAGATTAAATAGCTGAAGAGCTCACCTACAAAAATCTAACGGTTGATGTACCTAAAATTAAACTACGTACATGTGAGAAAATAACAATCGATCCTAGATATCTATATCTATATGCTTTAAAAATAAAACTAAAATTCATTTTTCTAAGAAATTAAAAAATCCGAGGAAATAACTACCATTTCCACAAATACATATTTATTTATTTTTAAAATTTAAAATAAAAATTTAAAAATAAAGAAAACTCAGAAAATCAATAAAATGGTGAATGATCCCACAAATCTATAACTATATATTTATAAAATTCAAAATTTTATTATTTAGAAAAAGCTCAAAAAATTGAGAAAATTTCATTTAAAAGAGAAGTGTTCTGGGACTATTTGGCACGACTCACTTTTGTTCTGCTTTTATATATATACAGATAGGAACTCAGACATATTATAGTGCAAAGACAATAACCATAATAAAATAATCGTTCCAGCAGAACTTCTGTCCAACAAGTTGAACCATGCTAAAATTTTATAGAGATTGGTCTGCACAAATTTTGTTGAAATGGTTATGTTGGCATGATATGTCTAAGTTCCTATATTACTTAATATAATAACAGATGTGGACTTTTTTTATTTGCTAATAACAAACTTATAACTGTTATAACACTTCTTTTCTATTTAATTTTTTTTAACATTCAAATCAACATACATATATATATAAGTACCTAATTCAAACTTATAATCATTCAAAGAAGTCATATTTTGGTAGATGTAATTTTTGAAAGAAGCCATATTTTGGTAGATGAAGGAACAAAAACAAACTATGTGATTTTTTAAAATTATTGATATTTTGGTAAATGAGGGAAAATTTATTGATATTTTGATAGATGTGGGAAAAAAGCAAACTACGTGATTTTTTGGATTAAAAAATTTGTGGCATGCCATTCACGTGGGCAACCGTCTGCCACATCAGCATTGTTAACGACCACGTCAGTAGTTTTCACGGTCCCATTAACAGATTGATAGATGAGAGAAATTGAGGCAAATATTGTGATTTTTCAGGCCAAAATTTTAAAAAATGGTATATCGAAGAATTTCATGAATGTAATTGATTTTTCAGTCTATTTCAAAAAAAAAAACAGTTGGAATGATTTTGCTTTCAGAAAAGCCCTCCCTTTTATTTAATTAATTAATTAATAATCTCAATTAGAAATTAGCGTGTACCATGATATTTGGAAACCTAATTAGTTTCGACTAATTCAGTTCGAACTAAGTCGGCTCACTGAGAGGTAAAAAGTCTCTCAGTCATTTTTTTCCATTCAAAATACTTGAATCAAGACTTTTTATATAAAGAACAAGTGTGCAACCACTTGAACTGATACATTATTTGCGAAGACCAAGAAATTGACATAAACAATAATAAGATAAGCATCACGGTGAGTTGCTGATGGGGACTATTATTCTAAAATGATTAGTCCCGTCATTAGACAGTGCTTTGCAGCCTATACAAATTTATAATCTCGACAACATTCTAGGGAGGTGGAGAAATCCTCTTCCTTTGGGAAATTAAAAAAAAAAAGAACTGTTCAATAATTCTATAATGATGATATTTAAGGCTGTCAAGGGTTTTTTTTCAAAGGCCCTTTTTCCTAAATTTTTTATATTATTTTGAGCCATGGAATATTGGGAGCAGCAAAACAAAGATGAAAGCTGAGGAGAGCTGTTGTGTTGTTGCAGCCAGCAGAGAATTGTGATGTGGAGGAGACAGCATTCTTCTGAACAGCATGGGAGGATTGATATCTTATATATAAGGCTCGTTTTCAAGTAAAATTGTGCAAATGTTTCAATTTTGGTTGAAAGATATGCCTTCTATTTTGTTTCCTTCTCCTATCCATTCTGCTTCTAGTCTGCTACATTGTTCGATTCTTCCGATGTTATTTATCGATATCTAGAGAGCAAAATGTAACACAAAAAAGAATCTAAATTAAGGGGTTTCTAGAGTTAATACGATCGAGTTGAACCAAGAACGGACTGAACCATGTGGGAGACAACATTCTTCTTAACAGCATGGGGAAATTGATTTCCTAAGGGCTGAAACTATGCAAATGTTTCAATTTTGGATGAAAGATATGTCCTATTTTGTTCCTTCTCCTAGCCATTCTGCTTCCAGGCTGCCAAATTCCCTTTTCTTTAATGTTTTTATAGATATCTGAAAAGCAATCTCTCTCTTTTCCCTTTTAATGTTGTTTAAGGCATCAAGTTAACCTAAATTTAGCGTTTGTGAGATGTAATGGCGAGTTGAGTGAAAGCAGGGACCGATTACTCTCTTGGAGGATACCAGCAAGAGCACTAGACTGTTATTTATAAGTTTGAAAATTACGACCTATCATGACTCTCTTCTTAGTTCAATCTGATAGTAAGATTTTCAAACTCATATTATGAAATCGCAACTCATGATGTACCATAAAGTACTAATTTGATTGTGCATGTTGGGATGCCAAACATGTCTTGTATGGTCATTAGAAGAATTAAGTCACTGAAAAAACAACGCTGGCATGATCAATTAAATCAGTTAAAATAAAAATCATAATATTAGTGTTACCCTATCTAGCCACACATGGAGGTGCCTAAAGTCCACTAGACTGCCCTTTCTTGCAAAATCATAAAAGGAAGAGAGAAAATGATGCATTTAGCAATCTTATTCTCCCTGAATTTATCTCTATGACCTTATTTGCCTTTGCATTACTCATATTTGTCCGTAATGATAATGTGGTCAAAACCTAGCTACAAAGGCTAATATTGAGCTAACTGCGAGCCCGATATCTCGAGGATTGTACCTTTGGCTTTGGGATAAATCACATGAACACCCATTATTAGAATAGACCCACTGCTTTTTCCATGGAAAGTCGAGGAAATTCTAATTATTAATTTACCATACAATTTATATATATACATGAATCTTTTGTCCCCACCAAAAAACAAATGTCACATATAGATCTAGTGTGGCATAAATTAGCAGCCTTTACTCCATATTGTAATTTTCGATGTGGGCCAGCTTTCACTGTAAAGAAAATGACAGAAATATGAGAGTGAAAATAAAAACAAGAAACAAAAGAAAGGAAAAGGAAAGGAAAGGAAAGAACAATTTATGGGATAAACATAAAGTAATCCTAGTGGCCTTTGTTTACATTAAATAATGTCTCCAGTTCGAGTTTTGTGAATGAACGTTCATATTGAGAGAGTTTTAATCATTAATAGGCTGATTCGACTCGAATCAGATTAGTCATGATCATTGAACATCGGGACTCAAAAAAAAAAAGCCATGGGGGATGGTACCAAAAAATTGTCCTAGGGAAGCCCAAAAGGTAAAAGGGGGCTGCCTAATTTCTCTTCTTGAATCGAAAAACTTGACAGTCACTAAGTTGTAGTTTTCAACGGTAGAGAAGAATGAGGCACAGTCGTGTTATATCTATTTTGTTCCCATGAAAAGGAGGAACAATTGCACTCTTCTTCAGTTTTTGTTCTCTTTGGTCGTATTAGAATCGTCTCATCTGTCACTCCATACAATAACAAAGGAACCTAATGGATAACTCCGATATTTTTTGGATTATAATGGAGCCCGAGAGTATAATAAATTAAAGATATGAAAAGGTGATGCAAATGGGTTTAGAAGGTATAAATTTTACAGAAGATCAATTAACTAAATGAGATTTGAACGAGTTAATAACCTTTATACAACATAATGTGCAAAATATAGGTTTTTTTTAATACTATTCATGAAGGCTATATGGAGACTCAATGAGCAATATATAAAGGACTTTTCATATTGTGAATGTTAATCAAATAAACATCAGGTTAGATCTCGATGGAGTTATATAATGCTGTTCACAAAGTTGTCGCAAACAGTGAAACAGTGAAATAGCTCAAGAACTTAAATCCCGTTTGGTTTTGCAATCTAATTTTAAGATTTTAACTCTAACTTTAATTCTACTCACTATATAATAAAAATAAACTCTTCTAATTCAAAAAGGTGGGCCTCATATATAAACTCACATACAACTTCATTATACTAAATTCAATGTTTAATACTAAATTCTCTCAACTATTCATTACTTTTTCAATAATTCAACAACACAATTATTACGCAATCATCACTTTCTCTTAACTATTCATTACTTTTTCATACTTTTTCTCATAATTCAACGACACAATTATTACAATCCAATTAAAATCAAAATTCAACTCCACTCAACTCTAAAATCAAACACACATTTAGTATTGGATGCATTTTAGTGCAATTTTAATCATCAATGGAATTGTTCACCTAAAAAAATCATCTATGGAATTTTATTGATTACCTTTTATATCGTACTAGGGAACGTGCTTGCGCTTCGCCGCAGGTACAAAAGTTTCCTCAAATAATTTGTTAGACAAATGCAATATTAATAAATTATTATTTATAGTACCAACTTATATTTATATATGATTATAATATCCGAAAATAATAGATTTGGAATATTTAAAGTAGTAAGGATAAATGGAAAAAATATTACTTGTAATTCAAAAAGTATGTGTATAATAACTCTTTACGCTTTGTCTACAATTTATTTATAATAGTTATAAATCTATGTTCTATTTTATTAGGCTATTTTCTCAATCGATATTTGCTAAGATATTGAAATATATAAAAAGAATTTATTTGATATTTTATTAAGAAAACTATTATGATATATCATGACTTATTATATAACCAGGGTATACACCTAAAAGTATATGGTACTCTAAATTACTTTCAGAGCTATGTTACTATTACAAAAGTATTAAATGAATTGCTTAAAAATTTCATTATATTAAAAAACCTTATTAACTCTCAAGAAACCACCGTATAATCAATTTAATCAATTCATTAAAAAAATAAATACAATAAATATTATTATTTTAATTAAAGAAAATATGTCCAAAGAAATACTAAAGAAAAATGCCAATCACATATTGTTATTTTATTATTAAATAAATATGCATATTTTTTAGGAAATTAAGAATTATTTAAATTATATTAAACTTTTCTTTATTTATTTTAACAATCATTATTGGCCTTATAAAAGTTACATTAAGTAAATCTCTCAACAAAATGATTGGTTATTTTATTTTAAATTATTCATATTCAGAATACTTAATTTATGAAATATGAGAGAGTATAAGACAGTAATAAATATTTAACTTTAAAACTTTATAGAATTTATGATTATCACAATATTTTTTTTGATAACAACAAGTTTATTCTCTCTAGGCCCATGAACACTTCAGAAGCCCATGAATCCAAGTAAGTTCATGTGCAAGCACATGTGCAGGTGGCCTTACCAAGAGCTACGCGCGCAATGGGGAATTTGAACCTACAACCTTGTGAACTACTCACAAAGCGTACGCAAGTCCTAACCACTTACGCTAACCCTTAGGGGTTAATGATTATCATTATATTAATATATAGAAAAATTGATTTTATATTGTATAAACTTTAATATGGTAAATTTCAAACTTACGCTAGATAATGTAATTGAAGTGATCATAAGCAAGTATTTCATGTAAAATATGTCATAGACATATAATCCCAATTATCAATTTAATCAGTAAGAAAATTAGAATTATAAATATTCAAAATTCCTAGATTTAGGGTTTTAGGTTTTTTAGGGTAAGGAGATCTCATTACCCTAAAACCACAGGTTTCCGCAAAGTCGTAAGACCATGTATGGGGGCTGACGCTTGCCCTGTGTCGGAAGGTCAAGGAAGTTGATGACCTGATGACGAGGGAGTCGACGATCGAAGCCCCGGTGGACGAAGACTGTAACTATAACAGTCCTAAGGTAGGGAAATTTCTTGTCGGGTAAGTTCCAACCCGCACAAAAGGCGTAACGATCTGGGCACCACATTAGCATAGAACACATATTTCGATAAGAAAATGGAAGAAAATACTTAAAGTCAACCCCTTATTGAGCCACTTTTCTTTCTATAAACGTATAACTTAGTTTTTATGATATTATGATATTATTTCAAACAATATTATTCTTTAATAATTTTTTATATCACCACGCATGGTACGTACAGTCTCGGGCGTGAGTCTTATAATTGGAGAATATTCACGATCGGGGAAGATTTATTCCTTAGTGGGTCGTCTTCACTCGAACCTAGATTAATCGGACCTATTGGACTTTCGAATATTACATGGAGCACACTGAAAAATCAAAAATGAAAAGTGACTATTTCAATTAATGACTAATTGTTGAGCCGAAAAATTGATGATGAATTGAAATAGACTTTTTATTAACGTGGATTGATCACGTTGGTTTTAGGTGAGTCGGCACTTATTATCCTTCGATAAGGCATCAGTGAAAGATTTGTGATATGAGAAAATTTACAATTGGGAGAGATTTATCCCTTAATGGGTCGATCTCGCTCGAATCTTGATTAATCGGACCCAATAAATTTCAGAATAACAAATACTATACACTAAGGAAAAATGAAATCCGTATAATTAAATTTAATAAGAATAGAAAATACAAAAAAAATTAAAAAAACAGGAGGAATGCGGCTGCGGATGGGAAAAACCCACCTACGGTCCCCCTCCATCAGACGGACCTTTCATTTTTTAGTCTAATATCATGTATAATAGTATATACGATACAAAGCTTGTCACTCTTTATTTCCTTAGATGATGGACCAAAAGATTATGGTGCACGTTAATATTACTGCAATGGCTAGATATCTCATCTCAAGAATGACTCTTTCAGGGATGAACTCAAGATTTAGATTTAGGGGTGATATGAGGGGCAAATATAAGATTGTTTTACTAAGTTGGAGGCCAATATGAGAAATTTCATCCAAATTCAAGAACTATATATGAATTTCCTTAATTTATGAAAATACTTGGGGGTGACTGCCATGGTCCATCCTTGGACTTCCCCCATTAAAGAGCGGGACTTCTCAACTCAAAGTCGATCCTCTTCTATAATCATTGGAATTGAGTACTCATATATGACATAGACAATATATGCAAATGGAGAATTTGCATGTTTGCCAAATTACACTAATTAAATTTAATTTCTCAAAGCAAGAGATTGTAGCGCAATGACGCATATCTTCATCTGTCAACCAAGAGATTTCAGGTTCAATTCTCATGGTAAGACTACTAGTGCGTCTTTATTAACTATATTGGACATTCTAATAGGCCCATGAGCCCTCCTCATATAATTTTAATCTCTCACCGCTAAATAGCTAGAAATTAATATTTATTTATATACACTTATTTTAGAAATCTACTAGGTGTAAAGTTAATTGTAGATATCCTACCGAAAAAGTTGATTGTTGATAATAAGGCAGGCGGAAATCCTAATAACTGGGGACATGGCCCAAGGTGTAAAGCCCAATTTCCAGGCCCTTTGCTACAAGATCCTAAGCCTACATGTGTTGCTAACTTGCTATAAATTGAAGGGTCCCGAAAGGGGAAGTGCAAGTCGCATTGTTTCCCATACAATATAGCAATAGACACAACACTCGCCGCTACCTCTCATCTCCGATCACCAGAAATTCATTGCTTACCGTACTGCTGACCATATTCAGACGTTTATCACCGTGACACTGCCGTATAGGGCTTTAGCTCTATCAATTTTAATATCGAATTATATTCTCAAAGTGATTAATTAAAGAAATAGATATGATTTCTTGAGGTTACATTCAGTTTAAAACTGTTATGCTTGAGATAAGTCCATCAGATAAGCGTTCGTTGAGTTATCCAATTGTCAATGGCAAGTTAAATCAAGCAGGGACCGACTGACAGGTGATAACTCTCATGGAGTAGCAACAAGAGCATTAGAATGCTATATATGCACTCGAAAGATGCAGCCTCTCAAGACTCTTTCTCAATCCATTCTAACAGTGAGATTTTCAAACTCATATTATTAACTGATCGCAACCCAAATGTATCGGAAGATACTGATCTGGTTATGCATGTTGGGATGCGAAACGTGCCTTGATATGTTCACCTGTTAAGAACTAAGCTATTGGAACAATGACCTTGCCATAATCAAAATCCATCAAATGAGTCGTAAAATTAGCATATGTGACCCTAGCTAGCTACACACATTGAAATACTTGACTGCCCTTTCTAGCAGAATCTCACTTTTGACCAAATAATTTGCGACTATCACATATGAGGAAGAGAGGAAAATGATGCATTTGGTCATCTTATTCTCCCTGAATTTATCACTATGACCTTATTTGCCTTGCATTACTCGTCCTTGTCCATAACGATAATGTTGTCAAAACCTATAGGCTAATACATCTTGTGCTAATTGGGAGCCCGATATCTCGAGAACAGTACCTTTGGCTTTGGGACAAATCACATGAGCACCCACTAATTAATAGAATAGACCGACTGCTTTTTCCAAGGAAAGAAGAGGTCCTGATTATTAATTTACCGTACATTATGTATATATATATATATATGTATGTATGTATGAGCTTATTCGGGTGCAGGGACGGAACATGTTCATAAGAATATAATCGATTACAAAATAAATATAGTCGATTGGAGTAACATGTTATTTATTATGTTACCCTGGATCGATTCCGTTTCGAGACTGAATAAATTTTCATATATATATATATATATTGAACATATATGAATCTTTTGTCCTCATCAAAAAGCAAATGTCACGTATGGATTTAGAGAGGCATAAATTGGCAGCCTTTACTCCATATTGTAATTTCCGACGTGGGCCAGCTTTCACTTTAAAGAAAATGACAGAAATATGAGGGTGAAAATAAAAAGAAAAAAAGGAAAGGAAAGGAAAGAACAAGCTATGGGATCGATCCGGGTCTGTTAATAGTTTGGTACTAATTTTCTTTAAATAAAATCTAGAATTCGAATCTTGTGAGTGAAAAAATTTCATATTTCAGAGTTTTATCATCTAATAGATTGATCTGGTTTGAACTTAATTAATTTGACATTGTGTATGTCATGATACATATAGAAACAAGAAAAAAAATTATGGGGATGGCATCAAAAATTTGTACTAGGGAAATCTTGTTTCGAGTAAAATCAAGAAACTCCACTTTCGATGCCTGCTAGGTGAATCTCTCATGAGATTAGAGTTGCCAAGCATGCTAGGGCACAGTCCCAATGATTGGTTGCGAAATCACCGGCTGACCTCACGGAGATAGAGCATGGCGCCACGGCCTGTAGGTCTAGTTGATAGATAGGTTTAGGAGAAATGTCATTGAAGTGGTTGACAATGCCAGTCGGACGATTATGCGACCTAAGGATTTGGCCACTAGGATTCTTCCCAATACAGGTGCTAACAATCGGATAATTTCTAGAAACGGCTAGAAGCCGGTCTTGGATGTGTGATCTCACGGCCTTAGTTGGCTCGTGAGGAGTTGTATGACTTCGTGGGGAGTTGTATGACTTCGTGGGCTAATTAGCCGGAAGTGGCATAAAGTACTGGGTCTCAGCTATTAGAAGCCGAAAAGGGTGAGCGCAAGCCGGAACCCTAGCTCATGGAAACCTCCTTGATCTTGGAACCAAGACGGATAAAAGGACATGCCGATGGATCGGCAGGATTTTGTCGGAAGGTTAGTGCATTTTAAGGAAATAGTGCATGGAAAGTAGATATTGAAGATGCAAGTTCAAGGAATATAAAGACTGATGTGCCGAAGGGATAATACAATAGATATATTTAACTTCAATAGGCAAGACATTAGAGTGCTGCCCAAGACGACAAAAACTGGAAATAATATAGCAAACTAAGCAATTAACTACCCTAGGACAATGGAAAATATTGTTCCAGTTATTACCTAAATGCGTACGACTAATTAGAGAAAGACGAATAGAATGTGGACATGGGCAGCATGTCCAAGTCTTCTCCAGCAATGCAATCTTCCATATATATTGCCATGTATATCTTCTTCCTTGGAAATTATCTTCCATCTTGGGCTCCTTGGACTATTCATCTTCCAATTCGGTATCAAGGACGCCATCTTAAGATCAAACTCGAATAGAAATTCCTTGATGCTCACTCAATCTTCGTACGTGCTCAAGAATTCATCCACGTCTGTTCTTGCCTATGCTTGAAAATAATCCACGATTTTCATCTTCGATTCACCCACCCATTTCACTGCATTTCGGGTCGGGTATTATCGCTAATTCGGATTGGGCATGTCATGGGCTTCGATTGTGGGCTATCCTGCTTGCATAGGCCAATCTCGTGGACCTTACATGCCTAATTCTCATTTATCGCAAAGTGCGAAAAATGGATATAAACAATACCCCTGTATGCCTAACAATACGAGAGCATTAATTAAGGCTAGAGATGTAATTATGATTTGCCGCACGAGCCTAACTTAAAAATGAGTGTAAACAATATCCTTGCATGACGAGCAGTCCTCGAAAGTGCAAAAAATGACCATATCCTCTCTTTTGTCTTCTTTCTTATCCAAATAAACAGGATAAAAGAAATCGTTTCATGTATGCGCCTTCAAAATGGACCTTCCATTTGGGCTTCAATTTAATTTCAATTCTAGGCCTAATCAGCCCACTCGGCCTCAAATCTCAACGGGCTTTAATCCAATTGCATAAACCTGGTTGTAGTTTCGGGAATTCCGAAACATGGTGTCAGTAGTTCCCAAGGATCCCCTCCATGCGAATTTACTCGTACCACAGCTGGTCTATGCGAGGGAGGAGAGAGACAGCACGGTCCATTACATTCCTGGCGTGGTTGATGAACTTGTTCTTCATCTCCATCTCTGCATATTTAAGCCACAAAGTGTGGTTCCTGTAATCAACATCCAAGGCACGTTCCTACACCACGCAGGCCCTGTTGAAGTCCTTATGTGACTTCTCCCACTGCGCATACATCACCCGCACAGCAACGTTCCATCTAACTCCGCAGATGAGATCCTCAAATTCCTTACACCTCCTCAAACAGTAGTCTGCAAGCTCAGTGGAATCCGTAAATTTCTGCTTTGGGGGCTGGATCTCAGCCTCCTGCCACTACCAGTCCTCACGTAGAATCTGCTCCGCGGTGATTTGGAATGGCACAGGCGCCTTGTTCTTAACCCTCGTTGGACGTGGGAGCAGCGGTATTATGGAATAGCGACGAACATAGCGAGGGATCGGATCTATTGCTAATCTGTCAAAATATTTTACCGGCGGATTAACGAGGGATTAGTGAGGGCTACTTAGCGAGGGATCGGATCCCTAGCTAAGAACAACATTTTTAGTAGTGCCACCTGTGTGGGAGTGGACTGCGCGACCAAGGGAGCTAATTCTCTCAATGACTGATTTTGCTGACTTATAGTATATTTAGGCTAAAGAGATATATGAGCCAGAAAATATTAGCTTGACAACTGTCCCATATAAACAAGAGATTAGTTTTATATAGCAAAGGAGTCTGCTGGATGCCGCGGATCTTCAAAATAGATTTCAGTCAAGAATATTTTCATATGATAAAAGTGTGATAAATGATGTTAGTAATATTGGAAAGTATAAATATTAATAAATTAATATCGCCTCACTTATTTTAAAATTGTGATAACACTCTAAATTTGAAATTCCCTTAATTTAATAAACATATAGAGATATAATTAATTTTATAGAGAAAAAATGAAAAATTTAAATAAATAACATGACAAGAAAGTATGAAATTATAAAAGTTTATATGTAATATTAAATATAGAGATATAATTAATTTTATGAATATTAAAATATTAATTCGTGCTTTACAGGTATGCCATATCTATTTGTGTTACACATAGAATTGTCACTGTATTTATTAGGATATAATTCTACTTAATTCCTTTGCATTAGTATCTCATATTTTTTTATATGTTACTATGTAGTTTGTCCTTACTGCAACGTATTTCATTTGGTCCCGATACCTTTTTGACACATGATATCATGCTAGAATTAACTCAAATATTATGAGGATTCTTTTATTTAACAATAAAATGCAAAAAATATATGGGGCGTATTATAGCATTTGAAAATATGCACCATATTATAATAATATAATAAACCTATAATTACGAAATATTATAATTATTATAATTTTATTAAGTACAAATTTAATTGAAAAATCATTATTGAGAATCCCGTTAATTTTAAATGGTCTCCGAAATTCATTTAAAGCACTAGCGACCATGACCGATCCAAGCGAGGATTATCAATAGCCTCCATAACCCTGCATTTCACCAAAAATTGGCGGCGAATTAAAATATAAATGTATGAAAGCATTAGATGACATTATAAACTAATATAAAAATCAAAATAAAAAAATTATTGCCTTGACCAGTGTCCATTAAAACAAGAGATTTATTTTTATTGATAGATACATAGATTGGTGGCTACTTAAAGTAAAAATTTTATATTTAAGTAAATAAATTATTAAAATATAAATATATATAAGCCTTCGAAGAGATTATAAACTAATATAAATTTTTTTTTAAAAAAAAGTAAAATTTTATTGGCTTGACATTCAAACAAGAGATTTAGTTTTATAGATAGAGAGATAGATAGATGGTTGGATGGATTGTAAAATAGAAAGGTCAAAAATTTGAAAAATCTCTATTCTAATCCCATCAGCCGAACCCACCTCAGGTCCACTATCACACACACATATATACATATACATATACATATATATATATAATAAATTGTTTACTACTTCTCTATTCCTATTCCACAAGAGGCAGAGCAGCTCGTTGGGGAAGGACGAGATTTTTTTTTTTTGCGCTGGATAAAAGGGGTCGAGGGCGACCGGTGTAGCAACCTCCACAAGGTATAATCATACAGGCTTGAACCCCGCTGCGGATGTCAAATTTGTGACATAACTATACCATGACTCAAGGTCATGTGCTTGTTACCGCAATGCTAATGAGGTATCATAAGAACACCATCAATCAGAGGTCCTGGGATTTACATGTGTCCATTCAAACAAGAGATTTAGTTTTATAGATAAACAGATAGAAGATAGATAAATAGATAGATAGATAGATAGATGGTTGGATGAATTGTAAAATAAAAAGGTCAAAATTTTGAAAATGCTCTATTCGAATCCCATCAGCCGAGCCCACCTCAGGTCCGCTATCACACCCGCATATATACATATGTTATGTATAAATTGTTTACTACTTCTCTATTCCTACTCCATAAGAGGCAGAGCAGCTTGTCCGGGAAGGAGGAGATTTTTTTTGCCAGATAAAAGGGGTCGGGGGCGACCAGTGTAGCAACCTCCACAGGACGTAACCATACGAGTCCAAACCTAACTGCGTATTGTCCGATTTGAGGCATAATTGCACCATGACTCAAGGTCTTGGGCTTATCATTGCAATTCCAATGAAGTATCAGAGGAATACCGCTTGTCCGTAAGTTGATAATTGGAGTACTACTTTCGCAAGACGGCAAATAAGGGGGACATTTCCCCCCTATTTGCTCCCAAGGAGACTTGAACTTCCAACCTTAGTACTTGGAATATTAGCATATTACCAGCTGAGTTAAAGCTCATTGGTGGAGAAGGAGGAGACTTGTTGCTGAAGAGTGGTGAGGAACTCAAGAAGGGAAGTGTTGGGCTCAAGAAACAAGTACTGGAATTACTATGTACTTGTGCCTGGTCAGTTATATTAAAAGGGCAAGAATTTCGGGGGTTGAGGAAATGGTATCAAATTGAACATGTCAAGATATTATATCTGCATTGTAAAGTGAAGATAAAGTTGCAAGCCCTTTCAGATGACTATTCAGAAACAATAACAATTCAGAATTCATAATATGAGAGTTTTGCGTGTGTCCCTTTTCCATAAATTGGGCATAGATCGTAGATTTATTATTTATACCGTTGTATGGGCATGCATTAATATCCGGGATTTGAGCCAACTGAACAATCTATGTACAATTTTTTGGCATCCAACATCTAAGTCCGATCGTGTAAGACAATAACTGTTGATTTTTGTGCAATCTAACCTCAGAGTCCATATTGAGTTTTGCCCATATACTTCATCAAAGAAGGTCTCGATAACCAAGATATTCCAAATTCGATATTCAATTGAGTTAATTGTGTCACTTTATTAATTATTAGAATTTATATCTCATTGTATCAGACCACAAGCCTTACTTGTATTCGAAAGAAAAAGAAACTATAAGGCCCTGTTTGATTTGTAAATTTGATTTTAGAATCATGATTTTGATTTTAATTCAACACACTCCACAACAAAAATACATGTTTTCCAAGTCAAATTTATAATCTCATCTCATTTATCATTTTTCACAATCAAAATCAAAATCAAAATCAAACTTACTTTAACTCTAAAATCAAATGCACCATAATTTCTCTTTCTTCTATATTCTCTCCGCTCTTCGAGAACTTGCTCTCTTCCTTAGTCTTGTTGTATAAAAATTGATTTTTTTTGTCCTTGTGACTCTCCTTGTCACAGCTGACATATTTATTGCAATTATATGCTAGATTGAGAATGTTATGATATAAACTAAGAGAGTTTACAATCATGCCTAACCTGTATAACCATGAGGTGTAGTGCAACTGTAATATTGTCCAACAGTGCTTAATTTGCCCATGAGGCGGGAGCTAAAAATACACCAGAAAAATCTTATGACTAAAGTGAGCGGATATCTAAATGGAAATTATCAGTTCAAACCAAATAGTAATTTGTATGGGAAATGACATTGATGCCACACATCCTCCATCCGGCAAGAAGGGCCTCGGGGAATTGGAGGGGGAATTTTATTAGCATGGAATGGTTCTTCGCCGTAGATATTTTCTTTTTCTGCTTTTGATGAGATCGATCACGGATTTTCTTGTCCGAGACTAATTACATTTTTACGTCAATCCAATCTTGGTCACGAGATATTTTCAATGAATTTTTTTTCTTATCTTGTTTTCGTTTACAAGGAGGTCACTGACCTTACGCAAAAAGATAGAAATTTCAATAACTAATAAATGAACACATGTACTCCACTAAGTATAGAATATGAAATCTCTTAATTATCAGGTGAGAGCGTATATTTTTTTTTCCTTATCTTTAAATGGTTAAAATTTACGAGTTTAGTAGGGTTCAGGAGAGCTGGAACGGATAACAAAGAGAGAAAAAGCATGTCTAGGTCGGAGTTGGAAAATATAATACATGTATAAGAAATTTTCTATGTAATTCCACCGTGTGATATTTAATAAAATATCGATACGATTAAAGTGTCTCCACCCTATTAAGTACTTCATATTACAAGGTACATATAAAAGAGCAAGTGCTGTCACATAGCAAACCAACAATCACAACTTCAACACCATCATTTTTTGTAAATTTTAATGTCTCTCCATCTCGATTCCATATAGTTGCTAGATTTCTCCGGTGCTGCATAGACCCCGCACTTGAAATAGAGGTCTCCCGGTCCCTGGTCGTGCCCTTCATACTTCTGTTCGCCGTCAATGAAAACAGTCAACTTGCCTTTGCCCACATCGTGGATCACGTTCAATCTGAACCACTTGTCGTACAGATCTGTAGCCACCAGGTCGTACTTGTAGTACCTCATGACCCCATTGTAAATCCTTAGCTGCAACGTCGTAGCCCCTTCTGCTGCACCATGGATCTGCATAATGGTTACCCCAGAAGTGCCTCTTGGCACATAAGCGTAGCCCTCAAACTGCCATACTCCCGATGAATAGTCGCATCCCTACCAAAAGACCATGCATTGATACATACAGTAAATCTCATACAATGTCTAGTAAATGTAGGAAAACTAGGAATGCATATTTGTGTGGGTGTGATGTTAGGCAATACTTTGATACGAATCTCTGTGCGAGGTCGGGTGTCGCTTCCTGGCTTGAAGGGCTTGTCATGGTTGTATACCCAAAGCTTGTTAACTCCATCCACATGGCTGTAACGATCAGTCAGCGGCACGTTGTATGGTTTCTCAAGTACAAAATTTCCATTCTGCAATGGAACTGGTGTAAATCCGTCGGTTGGATCAGCACTAGCATAGCGCTGCGGCCCCAGGAAACTCACAAGTAGGGCAGAGAAAAAGATCAGACGGTAATAATTGAAGGAACACATCGGTTTTGCGAATTCTTGAATAGTTTTTGGTGAGAATATTGTAATACGCATGTCGAACTGATTCTAGTCCTCAGGGTTTGGAAATATGGTATTTATAGAGACAGGCCTCATATGTTTGATGATGGAACATGTCGGCCCGATAAATTCGGAAATAATTTGGAGATATCAAAGGATGTAACTTGTCCAATTTTGAAAGTCAGGAAGGTGATAGCGTTGGGCTCGTCGATTGTACTTTTCGTAACCTGGTTAGATCATAGATTCCAAATTAATCTTCTTTTACCCTTCCCATATCCCCGCTGAGCTCATTTTTGTCTATTTCGCTTCTTTCATATAATAAGGAGGGAATCAAAGTTCCCTTGCTTATCGGTCTTTCATACCATAACAGACTTTTATATTGTAGATGGTTCGTGAAAACTAATTTTATGCTAACGATTTCTGTAATCGCAACACGTGTATTATAGGTGTTATAAGAAAATGAACTCTACAACCGAGAGGTTTGATATGCCCGGAAGTTAATAATTCGGCTGACATTACTCGATTCCAAGTTTTACGTGACAATCAGATTACATGCTTTACGAAACATGTAGCTCCAGCGGGTTTACACTCATAGGATTGGGTTTGCATTTTTTTGTTTTTCAATTTATTTAATTTTTGGCAATATTACTATTTTTGTGGCAATATAAGTATTTAACAAATTTGACAAAATGTCAATATGAACGACCAGTATCAAAGAGGGTGTAATATAATCAAAAGAGAGTGCAGTGCAATTATAAGAGAGTGTAGTGCAGTAACGTATGTTTTCGTCTGACAATCAAGAAGTTGCAAGTTCGATACTTATATACCCCTTTATTAGCAATTAATTTTTTTTATTGTACTAAATCCATGGACCTCCCGGTAATCAAGAAGTTTCATGTTCGATACTTGTTGTGGGATCATCCGTGCCTTTTTTTTTTTCTTTGTGAACCCCAGTATCCAAAAACTCAGTTGGAAACCGACTAATCCAATCGAGCCGAATCGGCCCAATAAAGAGTAAAGTTCTCATAGCGAGAATTTTCTACTTTCACATGGACTCGACCCAAGGCCTTGCTTAAGCAAGACAAGCGCCGAATCGCTTAAAGCAATCCACGTGTCCCTTTATTAACTATTAAAATTCCTTATTTTATTGTACTAAGACGATTGACTTTCCTTGTAACTGAAATATGATCCGCAAGTGGAAAATATAGTTGCGTATAGAAGGGGACCGTGGCACGATATGGTAACAACTTATGAAGATGGATTTACAGCATTAAGCAACAACTGAAGGCGACAGGGGCAAGGTATTCGTGGCAGAGACGGCTGCAAAGTAATTAACGTCTGCTTTCGTAAATCTGATAATTAATGTGGACACTCATAAGCATTACATAACGTACTTTGCGTTGTTGAGTTGCATATGCTCAATTGGTTACTCAATCATGTTTAGTCAATTTTCTTATGGCACGAGTATCCATATACGCAGATGGGAATACTAATTTGGCATCTTGCTCATTTTAAGATGCTAGCTCTGAGAACACCTTTGCAAAGAGATCGCTTAATATTCCCATATGTCGCTTTCGAATGTAGGAGTTTCATAGCATAACATCTTAGTGAGTAAATAAACTTTTGAATGTGGATGTGATGTTGCGAAAGCGTGGATTACCGGCCATAACCATAGATCAATTTAGAACATTGGGTTGGACGTAATAAGAGCATCTAGGGGAACCTCTAAGACCCAAAGGTTAGTAGGTGTGTACGGCAACGGCCATCCGTTATTGTTTTATAATCTTATTATACTGGGCATGGAATTCGTACATCACAAGGGATAGAAAATGTTCCATTACCTTTTTTATCAAGTTTATGATACGTGTAAAATTGTTAAAGATTATAATTTGACATCAATAAAATATATTATAAATATATAGATATACACGACTATTGGCATTTGAATTTACAATTTAATATTAAAGAAGTTAAAAAAATGTAATTGTACGTTACTAAAATTGATACTTTTATGATGAAATCTAAATTACGTCATTTGGTAACAATATTTCCTACTGATGAAACCGGTCATAATCTGAGACTAAAATTTCTATTTATAATATGCTGATAGATTGATTTAATAAATTATACCAAACGTACATTATACAAATATAATATCTTAGCTTAATATTAAAATTTGTGATTAAAACTATAAAATTAAAAACTTTCATAAATCTTCCAGATTTTACAAAATCTTATGTAGGAAATATTCTATAAATTTTTGGATAATCAAATTTATAAGAAACATTTATTTAAAATGAAAAACCAAAAACTAAGAAAATTCATTGAGTGATCTGGATGCTTTGACTTTTGTGGCCATTAAATCGAGTCCGGATAAAAACTACATTGAGTAGTAGGGTTGTGAGGCCATCAGGTCAAGCCTAGCTGAAGTCCGCTTTGATATATATATATTAGGAAATTAGCTTGTGTGTTGTCGGAATAGTACGAAATATATATTTACATGAAAAATTGATCAAACACTCAAAAAATAATTATATTATTAGGAAATTTGAAAATTTAAAATATACTGTGTATAAATTACTATTGCAGTATACTGAATTTTTCATCAGATCGAAAAAATTTATTGTTATTTGAATAAATTAAAAATGCAGAGCGTATTCTATAGAGTACAATATCTTAACAATTATATTATATGCAAAACTAAAATTTCAAAAGAAAATTTGTAATGTTCAAAATATTCACATATATTTTACAAATTATTGTATATTACCAGATTATATTTATTTGAAAAATTTTAGATTTCAGATTATATTGTAAAGATTATCACATCTTATAAATTATATTTATTTGAAAAAAATTAAAATTTCAAATAATTATTTAAATTGTAATAAAAAAAAACCCAAAAAAAGGAGAGAATTCCAAATTTGAATAAACAAAATTTTGAGAAGTATTTTATAGATTACCATATCTTATCAATTATACTTATTTGCAAAATCAAAGTTTCAAATAGAACAGTTGACATGGGGCCAGTGCAGGATGTATTGCATATACCTGTCCTGGATGATGCTTGTAATGTTGGAAATGATACAGAAAAACTTCCTGTGCCATCTGTAACATCTGATCGTTGAAATGAATCCGCACAAGGTATTGAGGAAGCTATCTCCAACGGGTCTACTCAGACTACTGAAAGTACCCAATTGGCACAATCTGAAGACACTGGTCCACATCGCTTGACACATGCACAGTGGCAAGCAACTCCTGGAGTCCAGCACACTACTCTTAAAGGTGATGATATCACCAAAGGGGAAGAAATAGACAATATCTGTTGGATCAATGAGATCAACAATACGGTCCCACCCTCCTTTCTCTATACACCACAGAGCCTAATTTGTGAAGGTGCATCTGTCAGGTTTTCTCTTGCTCAGATCGATGGCTGAAGCTGTTGTCCAAGTTGCAGTGTTGATTGCCTGTCATCAACTGTGCCCTATGCTTGTGCTGGTGCAAATTAAATGGAGGTGAGTTTGCATATACAGTAAGAGGCCTTGAGAAGGAAAGTTTTTTTGGAAGAGTGTACTGCTATGATTCGTGAACACAGAAGGCGCTCCCACTTCCATTGCCAAGAGTGTCCCCTTGAAAGATCAAATGGTGGGGCTCTACAAGCCTGCGAAGGCCACCTAAAAAGAAATTTATCAAGGAGTGCTGGAGAGAGTGCAGCTGTAGGAGGCGCTGTGGCAATCGGGTGGTTCAGTGGGGCATAAGTTGCAGTTTGCAAGTATGCAAATGCTTGGCACACAAGATTGTCTGTTATTGGCTTTATATTCTCATGAAGCCTGAAAATATGGAAACTCGTAAAGATACAACAGCAGCTAAAGACCAAGTCCAAAGGCCGCCGCATTGTATAAGGAACAATGTTTCATTTCACCTCTTCCTCTCCACAATAGTGCCCAAATGCTAAGGACTCTTATCCAAGACCGAGCAGGAGCTTTAGTGCAGCCAGGCTCCATTCTTTGAAAATGATCAGATTCAGGAGCGCAGCCGCCACTGGCAAGCAAGGCTTGACCAAGTAATCAAACTTGCCAACAAACTTAGAGAGAGTAATCCTGAAAAGTGCAAAAGGGAAGTTTTCCAATTCCACCTCCAGTGCATGGAAAGCAATGAGAGAGCCCAGCATATGTGTCCCTTGGAGGAAGGCTATGGTTTGCTGGGCAAATACCTCATTTATATGCTTCATAAGGTAGCACTAAAATCACATATTCTCCTTATCTTCCTTCTTATGATTTTTAGTTATTCAATTTCATGAACATCAACGCTCCTATTGCTGTACTTTTCAATTATAACATTTTATACTGCATAAACTACTGAGATTGCAAACTGAGTGTTCGTGTTGAATCTAATACACAAGTAAGTTCCTGAGCAAGCCCGAACTTGACTTTTTTCAAGGTATGATCCAAGCTTGACCTTGCCAACACACGACTCGACTCGACTCGACTCAGCTCGGCTCAGGTACGTATACAAACCAGTACCCCCCCCCCCCCCCCCCCCCCCCCCCCCCCCTTAAGATGCTTTTGAAGGGGAGGGTGGTCAACTCACCCTATTTATTACATGCAAACTATTTTTGGATCTGAAAGGAAATGGGAGGGACAATCCAAATAAGAGATTAGTAAAATGAAATTTCACATATCAAAGAAGGTGTAGTGCAATGACGCACTCATTCGCCTGGCAATCAAGAGATTCCAAATTCGATATTCATTGAGACCACCTATATCCCTTTATTAGTTATTATTATTAAGATTAAGATTAAGATTTTCATTTTATTATAAGTGTGTGGTTGAAGGTCATCCAAAGTGGAAAGTTGCATATTCCATCTCATATCAGGTCTCCTAACCCGAATTACTGAGGAAGACTTCGCCCATTTCTGGCCTAGTCCATTGTCGAGGCCGAGATTTAATATTTAATTGATAACACCACAGTTAAATTGCTTATGCAGATGTTTTCAAGGGTGCATTTTACACAAGGTCAAGTGTTAAAGTTTATGTTGTCATGTGAGGATAGCGTGTGGTGATTGAAATCTTCAATCCAAAGACAATAAAAGAAAACCCTGGATGTATAAGAAATTTGGCTCCATTCATTTACCAGCTTAAGCAGATCTGGGTTGGGTATAGACCTTTATCATAATGGCAATTTCATTCTTTAAAATTGTTTAGTTCTTCAATCCATGGGTCTCTTTATAATTGAAATAGTTCAGTTCTTTGATATTTTCTAGAGAAATTTAAATAAAAAAAAGGGATAGTCCAATTTGCAGTGACAACGACGCTATTGATCCCGACCTTGAGTTATAATTAAGACATTAAGAATATAATTGTGTACATGGCGCGACTTCCATGGTCATCTTCTGTCGGCCAGATGTCTCGGTATCACCTTCATTTTTTTTTTTTTGCTGCATTGTAAATTTGGATTTACATACAATGTTCTTATGTTTTATCCGGTTTTCGTTTTATGGAAGTCCATCTTAACATAGTAACATTATTATATTATCTTATAGTTGGATTAGTTTTCCTGGCAAACTAAGTCAACGATTGGTGGATTGTATGCTATCCATGCAAATAGCCAAGCGGATGGAGAGATAGCTGATGCACCCTTTCGCATTACATGGTAAATGATCAAAGCACAAAAAAACTCTTTCCCTATGATTTAAGTTTCTTTTAACCTCCGTTTGGATAGAAAGAGAGACGAAAGGAAAGGAAAGAAAAGAGGCAGAAAATTTTATCAGGGATCAGTTCTCGAAAATTCTATAAGACTTTCCTTCCCTTCCCTTCTTTGCCCTAATTCATGGATAAATTAAAAGCTGCACGATATATCAATTAAGTAGAGACTTGATCATGAATTTAATTGGTATATGTATTTGAAGAATACATATACGCATTCTACACAATACTTATAAAAATTAGGCATATGTATTCGAATAATCTCTTGTACTATATATGTATTCTATATCTTGAGATTGTCTCCCTACCCACTTTCATCGATTATGTACCATCCATGATTCGTATTGACAATCTCATATGGGACCCCTGCGTATATATGCTGCACGCACCCAGAAAGAAATTTATATGTTGAAACAGAGCACGGATATTTAGATTTTACATGGTAGGCACGCACCTGCCAAAGGAAGGGTATCCAATTAATGTCAATTCTAGAGCGGACGAAGACCAATTCCTGGCCTTAAAATAGGATTTCCATGGTTAGCTCAGATTATGTGCATTTCATGGAGATCTGGAGGATATTATAGTTGATCCATAGCGTGCGAACTCCATCATGGTAGTGATTATCAGCCCAATCCTTCTTCCATGGTGTCGATACGAGTCGAAAAATTCTTTTCAATTTATGACACTAGTATCCATCCTTTAATTGGTAAGACCCATCAAAGCTAAATTCCACCGATTGGTACTCCGCAGGAGTTCACTTAAAAACACCATATAATCTATAGTATTCATGTAATAAAAATCATGGAGGCGAAATAGGACGGGGTTTTATTTAACAGTTTGCATTCTGATGCTTTCAAAGGAATAAAGGTTGTGATGATCAATTGAAAGTCGTCCGACCAAAAGTAGAAACAAAATAAATTGGAGAACAATTGAGATAGACGTGGACTGTGATTGGTCATAATCCCAAACAGCGGTAGTTGAAATTCATATGATAAGCTACTCGGGAGATCGAATGAAAACGATTCAAATACTGAACGACAATGTAAATTGGTCCCTAGAACATTATCTACCTTAATGACCTGAAATTATCTAATCAATGGACACCATCAATCAAAATGCATTCAGTATATTGATGGGAAATAATCCACTGTAGAATGCCAAGACCACGAATCGTGTAGTTTGTACTTTCTATCATAGACCAATTGCTGTCAAAGAAATCTTCCGAGTATAAATCATTATTGGATGCTTTCACCTTCTTGTAGTTGAAATTTAAAAACAAATACGAGTGTTTTTCCCCATAGTCCGAGCCACGACGTCTGACATTACACACAAACCCGAAGCACACCATGATTTCTCCGAAGATTGATGAGATGCCTTTTGGCGTAATATTTGTGACTAGTTCGCATTAGAGCTTGCAAATCTTCTTAAATTAAATGAGGATTTCAACTGGCATTGGCAATAGAATTTCCACCAGAATATATAGTTTGGCATAACTTGATATAGTTCTTCTCCTCGCCGAGCTTCTTTGTTGATGTTCGCTCCATAATCCAGGTTTGCATTCGCAACAAAACTAGGTGGAGTGATAAATGTTTATTCCAAGAAAATAATACAAAGAAAATGGAACTAATCAGAACTTATGAAATCGATTTAAAAGATTTTATTGTTTTTGCAATACAATTATTATTTATGTTATTTTAGAAATTATATTGATTTTAGAATAACCTTACATTTGAAAACAATTCTACTCAATGTTTTTAGTATATCCTCCAAATTCACCGATTTATCAACAAAAGGGTTTGGTATATAAATTTTATGGTATAAAAGCTGATTTCTCTGGCTAAACCCACCACAAACCCATCGTCACATGGGGCATATATCGCTACGGGTAGGCACGGAACTGTTCGGTACTGTTTTTGGCATAAACCGTAACCATTCCGAATTTTCAGTTCAAGAATTTCAGAAACCGTAACTGTATTAGAATGAAAAAACCTTCTCAAAATATAATCGGTTTTCTGATTCGGTAAACCAGACCGTACCGATATTTAGAAAATTTTAAAAAAAATCTAAAATCAAGAACAAAAAGACTCCAAACCATTCACTAACAATTCAACACATCACAAAGATAAAAATGGGAATTAGCCAATTAGGAATTTAGATTATTAGTTTGACATTTCTTTGATTAACTATAATATAATATTATATATATATATATATAATATAGACAAGTATGTAAAAATGAAATGGGAATCGCTAAACTAGGATTTTTTTTTCAAAAGACGAAGATTCCATTGACTTTCATATTATATTAATATTAACTATAATAATATAAATTAAAAATATCTATATTCAGCAAGAAATGGTTAATTGCAGTTTCTAATTTTAAAAATCATAACCGTCTCATGACCAGTTTTTCTTTCAAATTTCCGAACAGAATTATTCCCGTAACTGATTAATTCGGTTTTTCCGGTTCGGTTAGGAACGGTTTTGCAGGATGATTCAGTTTTCTTGGTTTGTGAAGATTTCTGGAGAACTTGGCAGGGGCAGGGCAGATTGGACGACTGCTTTATGAGTGATCATCTCGTTGACTTCCTTATCAGTGCTCGTCACGTTAATAGCCTAGTTAGATTCAATGAAGCATTTAACTCAATACCTTCTCGCGTTCTATTTCCTCTGGTTCTGTTTAAGGAGAGAACTAGGTAATAATATCGGTTACATGGTTAAGTTACTATTTTGAAAGTTCGGGAATTGATAACATTAAGGTTACATTCATGTCATCCTCTTTTCTGTTCTAGCTGATTTAGTGCGTATAACTTGCCCAAACATGTAATACGTCGAGCAATACAACCTGGAAACTTACCGGACTCCAGTGGTCCGACCCATGACAATTAAACTTTTACTTATTCTAAAATTAGCAGTTATTTTTCTACAATTATATTTTAGCACTTTTTGTTTCAGCAACAATACTTCCAAACCAAAGCCTTAAATTCTTGGTCCCTTCCCATTCCCTCCCTACCCTCAGCACATAGGTACACTATAATAAAAGGCAAGAAGTCACACCGACGTTTTATTATTATACTATATATTACACGGGGCCATTTTATTTCTTGTAAATCTTGATATCCCTCCACCTAGACTCCATGTAATAGCTTATATTAGCAGGAGCAGCATATACTCCACACTTGAAGTACAGGTCTCCTGGCCCCTTGTCCGGCACTTGAAACCTTTGGTTGCCATCGAGGAAGACGGTCACGCTCCCTCCGTCGACGTCATGGATTATGTTGAGCCTGAACCACTTATCGTACATGTCTGTCGCTATCAGATCCGTGCTGTAGTACCTCATGTCCCCATAATAGATCCTCAGTATGATTGTGGTTGCTCCCTTAGCCGCTCCATGTATTTGAGCAATCGTGGCCCCTGATGTCCCATTTGGCACGAAACCATACCCTTCAAACTGCCATACTCCGCACGAGTAATCCAGGCCCTGTATTTATGAGAAATTTCCAAACAACAGGCCAAGCGGCAAATACATTATAATTTATGCATTTGAGATTCGTTGTACTAGGAAAACCAATATTTATGATATCATATTTCACATACCCGGATGCGGATTTCAGTCCGTGGCTGGGTATGGCTGTTGGGATCATGTGGCTTGTCATCAGCATAGACCCATAACTTGCGGACCCCATCTATGAAACTGTACCGTTGCTCGAGCGGAATGTCGTACGGCTTCTGCAGCTCAAAATTGTATTCCGTGAGCGGCACCTCGGTGAAGCCATCGATAGGATCAGCATTGGAATACTCTCCCAAGCTCGAGATTACGAAAGATAAGAGCATTGGGCAGATCAAGGACAGCTCTATGATCATGGTTGATTATCCCAGAATCAGAAGTTTTTATGGAACTATGAGAAGTTGAAGCGCTCTATAAGTAGGGAAAGGGAGTTGAGAAGGGATTAATCAAAAATTAGAATGATCAGAGTATAATATTAAGGTAGAAATTTGGATTTTTGTCTTCTGGATTTTTGTGTATATTTAATATCAAGTTCATTTCACCTACTGACATGGAAAATGACATGAAACCGATATATGTGGTGTCGTTAAATAAACATATTAAGGTCCAAATAATAACATCATGAACGGGACCAGTTCATTTAAGTTCATGGCTTCTGATGCCTTGTAATTTATGCTGGCAGCATCAAATTTATCGCGGGGAATCTTTGATATTTCACCGAGAAAGGGATATTATGATTAGCTTTAAAGTTTCGGCCCGCTTCCTGCTATGGAAACAAGTCTGGTCATTCCGGTGAAACAGAGCAGCACACTCAATGTTCATGTCAGATAGTCTAATGAAACTACGAAGATATGAAATACTTATAATTGATAATTTCACGAAGAATGTAATAGTTCGTAGTCAAGAGTGCTGATGCTGCAAATGCCCTTTTATCAATCAACTTGGTAACTCTACTGCTTTGTCGTTTGATTTTTTAATCATCGTCAGCTGGTCTTGGTTAAGGACTCCCTTGCACTAGCAGCAATTGCTTGTATATCGTGCATTATGGTCGAAATACAAGTTCACAGTTAGGTGTATCTCATTCGATTCACTTCTATTGGAAAGATGGACAATTATATGTCAGCAGTAGCATGTCAGTATCGCTAAATCCTGTACTTTTCAAGAAAAATATGGGCTGAATCTTCTGCTTTCTTTAACAGCGCATCTAGGAAACCTTTGGGAGGCGTAGCATCCCTTTACAACAGCGAAAAGGATTGGAAGAAATAAGACCATGACAATTTAGTTTCGGCTAATAGAGCTAGCGAGTCATGATTCATAGCCATTTTATTTCTTGTATATTTTGATGTCTCTCCACCTTGATTCCAAGTAATAGCTCACATTAGGAGGAGCTGCATAGACTCCACATTTGAAGAAGAGATCGCCGGGCCCACAATCTTCCGTCACGAGCTTCTGAACACCGTCAAAAAAAACCATCTCTGTCTCTTCATCCATTTCGTGGATTATGTTCACTCTGAACCATCGATCGTAGACATCCACTACCACCAGATCCCGGAGGTAGTAGTGCACATCCCCCTCATTGATCCTCAGTATCAGAGTTGTGGCATGTTGCTCACCACCATGGATCTGAACGATGATCGCCCTGGAGGTTCCATTCGGCACGAAAGCATGGCCCTCTAACTGCCATACTCCGGATAAATAATCAAGCCCCTGTATATAATCCATCAAAAAATGAAAATGAAAATGAAAATGGACTAAGCCAATGAAAGAAAAGCATGTTATCTATATGCACCAAATCATGTTTTCTGACAAGTATGAATGAAATCGAACCCCGATGAGATTGGAGTGTTGGGGTAATTATCTAGATATAATCAGACATAACGCGGTATAGCATTAGGTTTCGAGTTTCGACAAACTAGACATAAGAAAGGAAAATAATCTTATGTGGATTTCTGTGCGAGGCATTGTTTTACTGCTGGGCTTGTGAGGCTTGTCATCAGCATAAACCCACAACCGCCGGATCCCATCCTTGTAACTGTACTGTTCATCCGGTTCTTTGTCTTGAGGTTTCTCTACCTTGAAATTCCAGTCCGTTAGCGGGACAGGCGCGAATCCATCCGTTGGATCCGCAATATGTAATGGAATCGCTCCATTCAGTCCAACAAGACAGAGGAAGAGAAGGTGGCTCTTAGCATGAATGCTTTTCATTCTTAATTTCTGCAAATGTTCCAAAAACAATGAATCTGTAATCAAACCATGCAAGAACAAAACAAGTTTAATATATGTGAAACTTTGGACTGATGTTCGCAACTTCTTTCCTTAAGGACAATGCAAGGGCGTAGGGCAGTTAATTAGTCCATGCAGGGGACCAAATTATATTAAGTTGACGTCCGAATAGGATTAGTCTTGGTCATTGGACTGAAAATATATACAAGACTTGTATTTTCAATCGAAAACTGCCCCTGTGCTTATGTAAACAGGGAAAAAATGTATTAAGATATTTTGGAAAGATATTGTTATAGTTTTTTCAGTGAGTACACTGGTATTTAGAAGTCTAATGCCCAACTAATTCAATAAGGAGTAAAGCTTTCCAAGCAAAGATTTTTTTTTCGATTACAAAAGAGGCCCATGAACCTAGTACATTGAAATAAAAATACTAAATATCTAATAAATAAGCACAGATAGTTCCACTGGGTATCGAACCTAGAACCTTTTGATCACTAGATAAGAGGTGCACTACTGCGTTATGCCCTCTCTTGATTCCAAGCAGAAATTTTCTCTATTCACAAGACAAATATAATTGTACTGTTATAAGTCAAGCCAGTTTTAATCGGATTCTTATTTTGTTATGAGGTTATCGATTTCCCTTTGCATTCTCATAAGTGGAAGGGTTTCTTCACTCAACTTTCTCGGTCTTATTATCATATTTTATGTTCTTAATATGAGCTAATCACTTATTTTATGCACATACAGTGCAAGGACAAATACTTCTAACTAATCCCAACGTAATCACCGAAAATCTTGTATTCTTATCCTTTCTCCATCGAGGAGCTCAGCATTCATCCATAAGGTCATATATATATCCAGGTGAACTTCCACATGGCCATAAGTACGGACTATGGAGGGCCTCGGCGAAAAATCTATGGGTTGTAAACTTGAACAAACGAACTTGATGCGGGGCAGTGGGGCAGCGGGGGCCCGACACTAACCACTACCATGGCCAACGTAGAACCTCCACCACCGCTCTCCTCCATCTCTGATTATGTTGTTTCTTTCCAACGAAAAAAGTTAATATTTTTTATTTTAGGGTAAAATGCATGAGCCTCCCTTAGGGTTTGGTGTAATGGCACTAACCCCATTTGTTGGAAAAATATGCACTTCACCCAAGTTGATTGTTTTGACCAAATCTTTATTTTTTTGCAAAAATAACAATTAGGTCATAATATTTTGGTTTCTTCTTCTTAAAGGCCATGGTATTATTTATTACTTAATAAGGTCACCAATTCACATCAATTTTTCTTCTTATTTTTTTATAAAAAAATCTTTAACTTGACATATGAAAAAAAAATAAAATAAAAAAAGGTTGCAGAGAGAGAGGAAAAGCCTCGATAACATTGTTGGGTCACGACCACGCTTGACGAGTCTCCGGTGCCCTCTGATGGCCGGTAGCGGACCACTGCCACCCTTTCCTCCTTTATTTCTCTTCTTTGTTTGATGCATTCAATTTCATTTTTTTTTGTAACTATGTCTTATTCTTTTTTAATTTCTCAAACTAAAGAAAATATTGAAAATTTTTGAAGGGCTTTATACAAAAATTTTATATAAATTAGCGGCTTTATTCAATAATAAATAATTGTACGGCCTTAAAAAAAAAGAAACCCAAAAATTATGTCTTAATTTGTTAATTTTCAGAAGATATAGATTTGGTTCAACAGGTCAATTATGGTTAAATACATATTTTTCAAACAAATGGGATTGAGTTTCATTTCACCAAATCTCAGGGGAGGTTTTTGCATTTTACCATTTATTTTATCTTATTTTCATTTTCTTATAATTTTTTAAAATATTACTTTAAACTTCAAAGAACTATATGGCCATTTTACTTTCAAATGGAAATTATAATCCCTAATAAGATCCAAACATCTAATTGAGATATTGCAAGTTAAGAGAGGGATCCACCATGAATTATGAAAATTTTAACAGAGTAGTCATATTTGTTATCACTTCTGTCCAACGTGAACTAATTCAAAGAATTCTGGTCTACAATGGACATTGAACCACTTTTATCTTTCACTTGCTTTCATTTGTCAAATGAAGTGAAAAATTGGCACAAATAAAATTATCCCAACAATCTCTCTTGGGGGGGGGGGGGGGGGACAATTTTAAAATGCTCATATATATTCAGGTTTCAACGGCTAAGGCTATATTTGATCACCAGGCTAAGGATTGGGATAAGGTCGGGATGGGATGAGATTTTAAATCCCTTGAATTTATAATGTCCTAGTCAAGCGTTTGAAGTATATTTAGGTTTAGAGTTACAATATTAAAGTGAAATGACCAACTTATCCCTTAAAATAAATATTTAATTTTATAAAAATAAAAATAAATGTTGAAAATTAAATTTTAATTTTAATTGAAAATTGAAAATTAAATTTTAATTGAAAAAAATCATGAAAGATGGAAGGAGGGCAGTGGATGCCAGATGCCGCGAACACCGCCCCGCGCAAGGTCGCTAGCGCGCGCCAAGCTATCTCCGGCGACCTCGTCTTGGTAGTGGTACTGACGCTTGGCCACCATCGCCGCGAATTATCCCTCTCTCTCTTCGCGAAGGCAAAATATCAAGGCTGTTGTGGCCCAATTCCGTCCACCACAAACCCCAAATGAGGTCGCAGATGGTCTATGTGACCACCGACAACGTCGATCGAGGTTGTGATGGCAAGAATCAGGCCACCACAACCCCAATCTACTACCTTTCTCTCTTTGAGAGGGACAATTTGAGGTGGTGGGGGCCCGACATCGGCCACTACTACCTTAGGCAATGTCAATGGCGACCCGTGGGTTCACCGACGACCTCGCCCGGGGGGGGTGGTAGTGGCCAACGTCGGGCCCCACCGCCCCCCTTGCTTCTTCAATAGTAGGTAAAAATAATTGTTCAATGGTTCAATTCAAAAATTTGATAGAAGGCTATGGACATTTTCGTTGTAAATAATTATATCCTAATCCATCCTTATCACACCTCCTCCTTGAGATTAACTTCTTAATACTTTTATCCAAGTATATCCTAAACTGAATCCTAACCAAGTTGGCACCAAGTGTAGGATATTTTAGAAATCTCATTCGGCCTCCCAAACATAGCTTGAGTTTTATATAGGGGTTTTTATCTAAAATGACCCATGGTTTGTTCGTTTTGTCAAATCTATCATATACTTTTTTTTGTCAAATCTATTCCATGGTTTACTTTTTGCATCAAATCTATCCCGGCGTTATCTTTTCCGTCAACATCTAACGGCCGTGCTGACGTGGCACGTGGAGAGATAGTGGGCCACACTTGCCACATGGGCGCCACGTCAGCACGGCCGTTAGATGTCGACAGAAAAGATAACGCCGAGATAGATTTGATGCAAAAAGTAAACCATGGGATAGATTTGACAAAAAAAAAGTATATGATAGATTTGACAAAACGGGTAAACCATGGGTCATTTTAGGTAAATACCCCATTTATATATCATAACTTTATCATTTTAAAATATATCAGCTTTTATTACTAGGTCTTGAATCTCCTTTATAACCGAAAAATAAACCAGCTTTCATTTCTTCTTAAATCTAACATCCATCAATTTTCATTTATTTTTGAAATACAAAAAAATTACAAAAAAATTTAGAAAATTTCCCAAAATTCAAATATAAAAACATAAAATAAATTCAAATTATTAAAAAAATAAAATTCAGAAAAGTCGAAGAACAAAAAATTACAAAAAAAATCGGTGTAAACCCTAGCATTCGAAAGCTCAATTAGGCTCTGATTAATTCAGTCGAACTGGATCGGCTTACTGAAGGGTAACGCTCTCCCAGTATGGATTTTATGCATTTCAATAACTCGAACCTGAGACTTTATTTAAGAGGAATGAGTGTCGAACCGCTTGAATTAACTCGTGTTGTTAAAAAAAATGAAATGAAAACGATAACCAAAATTGTTCGTGCAAATACGATAATACAAAATAAAATTATGGTAAATTAAATATAAATTATCGATTTAAAAAATTTTAAATGTCCCCAAAAATATCTTACTATTTCATTTTTTCCCCGAGATTTTTTATAATATTATATATATAATCATATAATCACTTTTCAAATCGCATTACGACAAAATCAGCTCTGACAGGCGATGTACCTTCCACGGTTCCACCAGAGACCTCAAGTTGCATGCTTTATCCCCCACATTGTTGGAATCGCATTATTTCCCTCTTGCAGCCTTTCAAGACCATTTCAAACTCCCGAGAGATGCCAAACATGTGGCTCTCAGTGTTGCTCTTGTTAATCCGAAGTTCTACACCCAACATTCGAAGATCTTCTCATCCCTTTCGAGTACGTAGAAGAAGAAGGAGAGGAACTGGTTTACGATTTTAGAGTTAGAGGTCAGAGTTCGATCATATGGAGAGAGCACCGGAGAGGCTCAAGTTCCTCGGGGTGTGCGGGATGTTCGGGAAGTCATTCCGGGTGATCTCCACGAGGAAGAAGCTCCTTGCCCAGATCACCCTTGCCTTAATCTTCCCAGTCGGCATCTTCTTCCTCGCCGAGCCAAAGGTCACTTGGCTCGTCTTTGAGAACACCATCAAGACTGCCGACAGAGTTTACCCCATCAAGCTCATCATATATGACAACGAGCACGGATAGCATGTAGTCCTCCACGACGATAACTATGATTGGGTGATTATCACAGCCATTAAGTTATTTTACTTCGCGGTTTGCTGCATCTAATCCCTCCTAGAAGAATTGGCCGTTGTCTACACCATCGCTTGCGTTTACACCTCCACCGATCTCAAGTTCAAGAAGGTCATGAGGGTCGTGCCCAAAGTTTGGACGAGGCTCATAATCACATTCCTGTTGATCTTCGTCATTTACTTTGTCTACACCTCAATTTTCGTAGGGCTCCTCTTGCTGTGTCTTGTATTTGTCGCTCACCTAGTCGGGATTATCCTTGCAGTCATCCCAATTGTTGCCTCCATTGTGGGCATTGTCTACTTAACTGTAGTATCGGCCTTGGCATGTGTTGTGTCTGTCCTAGAGGATGTGTATGGCAGGAAAGCAATGTCTAAGAGCAAGGCCCTGCTCAAGGGCAAGTTATGGAGTGTTGTTGGCTGTTTCGTGTTGCTCATTTTGTCCTACGTGCTGGTTGAGTACGTCATCTACTTCGCTTGCAAGTCCTACCATCAGGAGAACCTGGTTATGTCCTACCTCGCGGACCGCCTCAAGGTTAACTGCAAATCCAATGATATCCAGCTCCGAGCAATCCCAAGTTTAGCTGCCTGTTAATTTTTCGCCTACTGTAGAGGTAGCTAGTCATGCTGTCTATGTTGCTATCTATATATGTCTCGTTCGAATTTAGAGTTGGTTGGTGTCATGTGGACCTTGACCATGAGGTAGTTCCAATGGCGTATAACTCCATGTACACTGTAATGAAAGTCCACTCGCCGGAAAGGAAAGTTACCAGTTGTACCTGCATACATCTCGGTTGCTTTCCAAAGTATGATATTTGTGTTTGTGTTTGTTATATTTTTTTTATTTCACACTCAGACTTTATCTTTTAAATATTTAGTTTGTACTTTGTACAATTTTTTATACTTTGTGTGTAATTGATGTACTTATAAGTTCTATTATTAAAAGTATATAATTAAAAGTTTCCATAGACAAAATTAAATGATACAGAGTTGATGTTATTATTATAAAAAATAAAGAATTGACTATCATGATTTAATAAAAAAGGATAAACTTCACGTTCATCCTGATGTTTCGTCGAAAACAAGTGCATACTCCCTTTAAAACAAGACACCTACCATCCCTAATTTTGCTGAGGTAACAGATTATTAGGAGCCACGTGTGACACGAATCCTGACATGGCATTCACATAATATTTTTTTATTTCAAAAAAATTAGAATATTCTAAATAAAATGTAAAATTTTCTCACAAGAGGAAATCAAGTGTGGCCTATCTTGACTTCCGATTATCCTTGTTGTTGCTTTAGTAAAATACTTAACTTTGACTCACATATTCAGTAATTTATTTGATAGTATGGTACCATTAATGTTATTAATTGCACCATAGAATTTCCCACATTCAAATTCTATCCCCACCTATTTCAGCCAAATCTTCCCCTCTCAATCACTTTCTCACAAAGATGGATCCAGTTAATGCAACAACCCAAGGGAAATAAAATCTCAAAACGAACAATAAACGATAATTAACAGATTTTTTTTTTTATTTTCATTTCAATTCTTTTCTTTATAGTTTTTCTTTTGCTTTTCCAATGCTGCAAATGTCAGTTTTATTAGATAAATTAATTAGGCTTAAGGTGAGATATACATCAAATCTCATTTTTGTGCCCATCGATAAGTGTTTTAGAAATTTACTACCTATCTTTATCTGTCTTGATTCCGAAGCTTTTAATCAACCCTCATTATCTACACTTTTCCTTTCTTCGTCCTAATTTTCATCATGTTGTAACAAGTTTAAGAGTAGTACCATTTTTTCTATGAATAAGAAAAAACATATTTAATTTACTGTATTCTTATTAGCAATATTTTTTTACACTTATTCTGATCCATTGTAAGCATTAAGTAATACCCACTGTGATACACTATTAATTTTTGCCAAGACACTTCCAATTGTAAATACACCTAGTATTCTATAAAAAGACAACTTCTCTCATGTATCATATATAAGATGAAGAAATTACATATTGGGCACGAAAAATAGATGCAGAGCAAATTTTCTGCTAGACATAGATAGATAAATATATTGAATTATCACAATACATAAAGAATGATGAAAACGGGTTTGAATGACAGAATTTGATAAATGGACTTATAAGCTAAGCAATTGTAAATTGTGTGCAAAAAATTGATTATTGTCTCATATGCTAATATATTTTATATGAAGTCCATGAACCGAGTTAAGAAATTTATGACTTTTATAAAAATGACCTCATAAAATATCGTGATACATATAAATTAACATATATATTATAATATAACTATTGTAAGAAACTTTTTAGGTCCGCAGCATTACTCGGAATGTTTGCCAGTTAATATAAGTCAAAATCACTTGTTAATTAAAAAAAGTAAGAAAACATGGATTAAGAGTGATATTTAAGTTCCTTTTCTTCACTTATAAAAAAAAGTTCCTTTTTTTCATTATTTAATTCTTTGAACTTCCTAGAAAGTGGAAGATAATAAAACAATTGTGCTTATAGTAAGGTTAAACTTTAAAAAATGAATGGGTAATTACAGCATGAAAAATTCTTTTAAATAATAGTATAAAATAAAATAATCAGTACATATATCAAAAAGCCGTGTACTGCACAATACATGATATGAGTACAAAACGACGGAAAAAATTAGTGTTAAAAACAAGAAAACAAAAAAAGCAAGAAAGAAGCCCAACCCGTTTTTCAGTTTTTCAGGTAAAGTGGAAGCCCAACCCAACGCGCAGGGGGGCGAAGGGAAACTGTCCATGTCTTGCTGCTATTGCCATTGCGTTCATTAGGGCCGATAATATTTCACACGACACGATAACATGACACGGAGTTAAAAGGGTTTGAGTTGGACATTTTTGATAATCGGTTTAAACGGATCCAACCCGTTTAAACACGGTTAGTAAGCGTGTCTTACCGGGTTAAACCCGTGTAACCCGATTATACACGATTAAACATGTTTATTTAGACATGTTTAATCGTGTTACTATAATCATGTAACCTATTAACCCGTTTATGTATTTGAATTTATCAAAATATCATTATGTAATCCTAACTTTCTAAGTCCCTAACCTAATTTCCTTTCATTTCTTTCACCCAATCTAACACCGCACAACCGCACTTCCACTTCTATTTTTACTTCTCTACTACCCTCCATCAAATCTCATCTACGATTTGATTTCCTTCTTCTCATCCATCAATGGCGAAGTTCTGCTTCTTTACTCTCATCTCCGTGTACCTCACATTGTCCGTAGATCCGCCTCAGATCTTGCCCTCCCCTGCTCCCAAGCTCGTCGCCGACTCCACTCCCACTATCTCCCCTTCGAAGCCCACCGCTTCGCTGGCTCCCGCTCCAGCCAATGCGCCTCATGGCTCGATCTCATCCTCACCGTCGCTGTCTCCCTCGGATGCGGCTCCCGTCTCTTCCCCATCCACATCCCCTACCCTCCATCTCAATCTCCGTATTAACGTGTAAACATGTCGTGTTAAAGTGTTCGGGTAAACGAGTTAATCGGATAAACACGTCGTGTTAATGTATCCGGGTAACTGGGTTGATCGGATAAATAAGTTGTGTTAACGTGTCTGGATAACGTTTATAATCGTGTCATGTATACGTATATCTATTATGACACGTTTCGATAAACATGTTTAAACGTGTCTAAACGGGTTGACACGGATATAAACGTGTCGTGTATGGATTTTCAAAACCTAACTCGTTTAATATTCGTGTCGTGTACGGGTTATGACTTCGATGATACGAACCTGTTTAGACACGACACGTATAAATACGACACGGCACGAATTGCCACCCCTAGCGTTGATGCCTAAAATATTTTTATGTTTTAGTTTATTTATATTTACGGTTAATAAAAAAATATAAACTTTTTACATTTTAATAATTTTAGTACGTAATCAATCTAAAAATGCACAAACTTTCGATTTGATAATAATTCTAACACGACGTCAAATTTCTCGTTAATTTGGACAGAATCGAGGCCATAGAGGACGCTGATGACCCCAATCAGGGGTGGTGGCCGGAATTGAGGCCTGCATCCCCCGAAATCGTGAGAACTCTCAAACTGTGATTCCGAAAATGGAGACACGACTCCGGTCACCACCCTCCGATTGGAGTCGTTGGCGATCTGTGTGGCCTCAATTTCGTTCAAATTAACGAAAAATTTGACATCATACTATAATTATTATCAAATAGAAAATTTATGTATTTTTAAATTTTAAAAAATGCATGCTAAAATATTAAAATGTGAAATGTCGCTATTTTTTTTATTATTGACCCTGATATGTTTGAATCTCTGCTGATAAAGTACTTTTTACGACGAGCAACAATGGAAATCGCAAGACCCGGCAGTCGACACCTGCCATTCCCTAGATCCCAGCAGCCCCCCAGCTCCTTCCCATGCGGCGGTCGCTCCCTAGATCCGGCGGCCTTGGACTGGCCGCCATTTCCTATGTCGCCGTGGACTACCTCCGGCACCTGTCCCCAACATGGCACGCCCGCCTGCAGCCTGCTCTGTGGTCCGTGCTCGCCCTCACCGCAGTCGCCCGGGTGCCCTTCTACAAGCACTGGTCGGCTGAGTTCAGGTCCGCCATACCCTTTGTCGCCTCCATGGTGTTCATGCTCTTGGCTCTGCTCTACGAAGCTGTGTCCGTGCGCTCCGTCACCGCCGTTCTTGGCCTCGATTGGCACCGGTCAGTATCTACCAGCTTCACCCCCATTTGCCCACTTAATATAATTTTCTTACCCTGTGGCAAGATCTTTGCTATTTTGGCCGTACAGTTAAGATTCTTTGGTGAATTTAATGAACCATATGATTGAAGTTGATCCCATCAGATCGTTATCCAATTGGACGTTTCATTAATTGGAAACACAAGATCTTTAGTTACTCTATTTACTGCTACTTGATAATAGATATAATTGTTGTGCACCACTTTCTTAAATGTGGGTTCAATTGTCTTGTTTTTTCCTTTTTTGGGTCGGAAATGGCTTAGTTCCTTTCCTTGTATGTCATCTAAGAACCTATCGATTTGCATTTGTGGCATTGTTAATAGGTCTTTGGAAATCTGGTAGAAGATAGCATTACTTCAAGTTGTTTCCTTTACTCTTACTTTCCCGAGGGTCGATTTTGTGGATGCCGGTGATTCTAGCTCTGCATGTATACTTCGTCGGTTACTAAAAAACCCCGTAAATCACCCACATTGTCCTGGACGACCATCGGTGGAGATATATCTGGGTACTAATTTCTTTAAAGATGATTAGGACCTATGATATAGCTTTTGAATTGTCTTGGTTAGCTTAAATTTGCATGAATAATGATGTTTTCGCTATAAAGTCGTTTCATAATCAGTTGTGCTCCATCCTCTGAAATTTCTGAACAGGGAGGCAGCTCCTCTTCCTGACCCCGGGCAGTGGCTGCTTTTGGACCTGAATGAGAAGCTACCTCAACCACTCGTTGATCTGCTGAGAGCCCGAATCATTGGGCTTCACCATTACCTGATGCTCTTCATGATGCTAGCTTTCTCGGTGCTATTTGACTCAGTGACAGCCCCTGGCCTTGGGCTCGGTGCGAGGTACATGTTCACCATGGCAATAGGCCGCCTTCTTCGCGCCATAACTTTTTCTTCCACGATCCTGCCGTCTGCTCGGCCCTGGTGTGCTGCTTCTCGCTTTAGTGTCCCCACGCACCCTCACCCTTGGGTGCAAAAATATTATGTCCCTTACACCGATTCTGACTCCATTCGTCAAGTGCTAAATCTCGACATGGCCTACGGTATGTACTCTGTTATCTGCCATTTTCTACATTTGGTCTTACTTAACTCCCCTGTAACTTGGAGATAAGATTTCTATCGTAGCTGTTATGTGAAAGGTTTCAATAGGAATTATAAATTTATAACGGAAATGCACATTATGCAGACAAAGCTCTCTATAAGACATACAGAATAAGGAAAGGACCATCTGTTTTCTGTTTTGAATACTTGACCTGAAGCAACATTTCTTCGCTATGAAATCTGTCACGTGAAATTATGTGTTTCCTGCTTTAAAGAAAGAAATTTAAGAAGCATGTTTATTCCATTTTCCTTTGGGGGTAGACGGACCTAATGTTTGCGCATTTTCTTTCATGATTTTGCCAGCTGATACTGGAGAATATCTTGGAGAACACCAACCAGACTGGGGCGTGATGAGCTTCCTAATAGATTTCCTGCGACCAACTGCTTCTGATGATTCTTCATGGTTCAGTCTGTTGAAGAAAGCTGGAGGAGGCTGCAATGACCTCATGTACAGTGGCCACATGCTTGTAGCTGTTCTGACAGCTATGGCTTGGACAGTAAGTTCCAGATGTTGCTCCTGATTTCTGTAGTTGTAGGATGCTAAATTCGAGTGGCTGACGCCTGATTGGCTTCTACTGAAAAATCTGCAAGTTCAATGAAACTAATCTTTATTGTATTTTGGGGTTGCAGGAGGCGTACAGCGGCTTCAGCTCAGTCCTCATATGGCTGCTCGTGGCACATAGCGCACAAAGAGAAGTAAGGGAGCACCACCACTACAGCGTGGATTGTGTCGTGGCCATCTACGTGGGCATCCTCCTGTGGAAAATGACAGGATTCCTTTGGCCACCCAAGGACAAGGAGAGAGCAAAGAGGCTCTCAAGGCTTGAGAAAATCCAGAGCAGACTTGTACAGGCAGCAAAAGACTCGGACATGGCCCAGGTCCGGGAGCTCCTTGAGGGAGTCGAGCTGCGGACTCAGGAGGGGCCAAAGAAACGCCCAATCTGGGTCGTGTGGATTTTTCCCTGCGTGACCATTTTTGCAGCTTTAGTCATCGTCTTGCTTGCCTTCACGCTGACAAGCGATGGCTGATAATTTTTTTGTTCTTCCCCATTTTCCGGGAATCTCTTGTCCACTGCCACGGCTTAGTGTTTTCTTTTTTTTTTTTTCCTTTACTTCTGGATAAAAGGGGTTGGGGGACTATCCACGTAGCAATCCCCATAGGGCTTGAACCCTGTCAAGGAACGTCCAATTTGAGCCATAGCCACACTAGGACCTGAGGGTCTGGGCTCGTCCCCGCATAGATTATTAGGTTAGGAATGGGATGTGGTTTGTAACCTTTTGTAACATATTATTGTTTAAGTACGCAAACAGTTTCAGTGTTACATTTCTTCCTTGTAATGAATTGCTCGTACCAAAACATAGTTCTTCCTGAAAGTTTGGTCTATCGCTCTTGGCTGTAAACACGAGTTGTATTGGAATTTTCAGCATTTTTTTCCCCCTGATGCCATGCACTGTTAGGCAAACTGCTAACGTCTGATACTATGATTGATAAGTCGATATAATTTGGATCGGTCATTTTACTTATAAGAGACGTTAGAGGAATCCAGGGCCAGTTCGCTTTAGGGATCGGAAAAAGAAATAGAAACAGATGGAACGGGACGAAACTGAAAATGAAAAGACAAATTTATTTTTTGTTTGGTTTGATAAGGTACCATAATGCCGTTCCATCCAATTATGTTTAGTTCATTTCCTACCGAATCGAAATGCCCCGTTGGAAATGTTGAGTTCAAACATAAATTAGCTTGCATAATTTTATTATGATTAGCTCAAGTGTAGGCAAGTTCAACTTAACTCGATATGGAAATGTTATGCTCGAACTCAAGCTTGAGCTTTGGCCGAGCTCCGAAATCCCAGCTCAAGTCGAGTATCGAGCTCGAGTAACTCATTAGTAGCTCATCTCTTTGGCTCCTCGAACTTGACCCCTAAGTCTGATCTGTTGCGTAACAAGTTCAATTCAAAATTTGCAATTGGAGGGCAAAAGCAAGCAAGTGTGATCCACACGCCCATTGTCCGTGACGTGGATTCTTCCATCAGCCCCGGGGTGGGGCTGCTGCTGCTGATGGAGATGGACTCTTCCGGTCTTCGCACTGTCCGGTCCACGTGTCGGTCAACCGCTCGCCTCAACGACCAAGACCATCTCCGGCCGTCTGATATTACATCTAGAACATCGCCTCCAGCCGCCCGATGCCAAGACCATTGACCAGAGAATCGATCGGACGGCTGACAGTTCACTATCCTGAACTGTAACCGAACTTTCCCTGCTTGAAAGTCTTCCTCCCGTCGTCCAATCGCATAGATCCCGACGATTGACGGACGATACATACACCGACACATACATACAGCCCCCCGCAGATATTTTCCGCTCCGTCGATTTATCCGAACTCGTGCCGTGTGATTGTCTCGTCTTCCCGTTCCCGTGCGCGAGCTTCAGCTGCTTCCGTCGTCGTTCGTCCCCTTCAATGGCGATTTCACTCACTGCCGCCGCGGTTCCTTGCGTAAAGTCCGAGCAGTGTATCAGCTCGTCGGCTTCCGCGAAGCTGTCTGCGCTATCGTCGCTTCAGCTCCGGTTCCCTGCGAATTCCGGGAAGATTGGAATCTCAACTCCGCGAATTGCCGTCTCCTCCCGGGCTCGGAATGCTACCGTCGTGGTAACCCCCCTTTCCCTCTCAGCATTACTCGGAAATAGCTTGCTGGTTAAGGATTACAAGTCGAACCCATCGTTCCAGACACAGCTGTGACCTTCGATTGTCGGGAAATGTTCATTTTCCCCTGTCATGGCATGGAACGTTCAGAGTTGAGAGGGAAAGTGTTTTTTTTTTTTTTAAGCCCATTTTTCAGCGTGTGAATCTTTAGTTTAGCTGGAATTGTTCTGCTGGAGTTGTAGCTGATTCCTTGCTTTAGTTTATGTCATTGTAGATAGATTGACTGATTCATTGTCTAAACCTTTCATTGTGTGTGCTTCATTCTGTGTTGGTCGATCATAGTGTAGGATCCTCGGTACGAGGAAGCTTAGGTGGGTCTACCGAGAGGTCAAAGAAAGCTCCCCAGAAAGGGGAGAGAAAGAAATGGAGGTCAAAGTTTAGAGAGAGGATGAGTCAGTTGGCAAACCAGACTGGAGTTAAATACTGGGCTGTTCGATGCTGACGTATTCAGGTCATAGAATGATGATAGTTCGATAGGAATAACGGCTACTTTGGGAAGTGGAGAAGAGTATCTAGAGAAAATCATGCCGATCATTTGTTTGGGAGGATCGATATGTGTTATTAGATTAACACGAAGAAGGGGTTAAAACAGATGAAAGTTGGACTAGGGAGAAATTGGGAGTCAACATGGAAGAGTTTGCGTGAGCTATGGGCTCCTAATTTTATCAACAGAGAGCAAGAATTTTAGTAATTACTTCATTTTCTGAGGAAGGATCTGGTGAATGAAGCAGTAAGCCTAACCGTCATTGGTTTCGTAGTTTACGGTTCCATGATGGTGTGTCTCATAAGATTATCTAAGATATACTGGTGTATTACAAGATTGAAACAAACTGATGTATCTCGGACCACATGGGTAGAAAAACTGCACATAAGTTGGATTGAATCTTGTCCATATGCCATGCTTCCTTCCTTGCAGCGTCTTATTCAATCTTGGTCCTCTCTTATTCATTTTCACCTTCGAATATGTCTCTGATCCTCCTGATGCTTTACCTGACAATTTTTTTTTCTTTTGTTGGATAAGTGATGGTTTACCTGACAATTACCATGACCTACTTGAATCATATTGGTATGAACTCAAATGATTCTCGTATTCTTGGAAGTTGGAATCTTTATGAAGACGCTCAAAGTGTTTTGAGATTTTTGCATGTTGAGAACTCTTTGTAAGGTAAAGAAAGTTTGTAATGATGAGAATATCTACTGTACTTCTGCATGCGTTGGAATTAGCCGCGTGGAAATAGGATTTCCGTGTCAGATAGTGTGAACTCTGTCCTGCAGTGGGCCACTTAACTCCTCTTAACCATTTTCTCAAGGACCAAAATGGGACAAAATAGGGAAAGATATTTCCCATTTTGAGTTAGTTGAATTGTGGACTGACTGATATGATTGCTTTTAGTAGTTAGTTCAAATTTGGTTTCTTGATTTTTGTAGGCCCAAGCAAAGAAACAAACATATTCCTCCCTGGACGATTTGCTGGCCCAGGCGGACAAGCCAGTGCTAGTTGACTTTTATGCCACATGGTAACATTCTCGTCTTAATACTCAAATCCCATGTCACTTTATAATCCAAGAAGACATAAGTTTTGGTGCAACAGAATCACTCTATTTGATAACAGCGATTTATCGCTTGATATAATCACCGATTTCACCATATGGTTGTAGCTTGGGTGCAATTTAGTTTGATCCTTTTAGGAAATGGCTGTCTAGGGAATTTCTCTACAAACAATTGTCTTCTTAATATAAAACTCAATGGTAACTGAACTAGCAATTTTGTGAGCAGGTGTGGTCCTTGTCAGTTCATGGTTCCTATCCTCAATGAAGTCAGTATCGCACTCAAAGACAAGATCCGAGTGGTGAAGATTGACACTGAGAAGTACCCGAGCATCGCCAGTCAATATGCAATAGAAGCCTTGCCTACGTTCATCTTGTTCAAGGATGGGAAACCCTTTGATCGCTTTGTAAGTCACCGCATGACCTTAGAGAATACCTCTTGCATTAAGCTGATGAAACTTCTGAACTTAATCTAACCCACCCTTGGGTTATTCATTCGAGAACTTTAATACTAAATTCAAGCGTTTTGATTGGTCATCCTCAGGAGGGGGCTTTGACAGCAAATCAATTGATTCAGCGGGTTGAAGAGTCGCTCAAAGTTAAACAATAGTCCTCGTAAAACTTTGGATTTGAATCATGTTGTCCTCCCATCAACCTTGATGAGGGAATTCATCCTAAGAACGTATTGGTTAACATTTTTCACTCTCTCTCGACTTCAGTTCGGGTGTGATTAGGCGAATTGGATTAGCAGTAATGCAATATAAGTTTCAAGACGTTGTCATCTTCAGCAAGGTGAATCTGCTTCTCGTTTTCCTACATATATATATATATAATGTATATTTTATCCGTTGCTTGACATAAAGGTGAAGAACTCTTCTTTGCTTCTAAAACAGAGCATTATCAGATCGGCTCATCTTTGTTGATTTCATCCGAAAGGAATCAGAATGAATCTTTGAATACCCTAAGGCGTTATGTGTCAAGCCAATTTGAGGGCAATTATCTTAATCAAAAATTTTATTTCATAATCATCGTTGTTGATATGGCTTTAGTGAAACGGTAGCGAGGGCACTAGATGAGTACAATTTTCTATGTTAAATGTGGCGATTGGTATTGGATTTTATCAGTGATATATTTGTGTGCACTCGTTTCTCGCTTGTCTCATAGCGAAGGACAATGCAGCAGTTCCTTTGGTGATTCAATCTCGAAGTTTTGGACAACCACTAGTCTCTCATCAATACTACGGTTATGGCTAGAGCTGCCCAGATTTGATCCTGTAAGTAACCTTTCGTATTTCATTTCAAGGGAGAGCCGAATAGTTAAATAGAGACCGCATTTCAGGATTAGACGGGGAGCATAAAAGAGAGAGAGAATAGAAAATAAAATAGTAAAAAGAAAAAAGGAGAAAAGAAACTGTGACGTATTTCGTTTGGACATAAAATCAATCCCTGTAATTACTTTCCCGGATTAAGATTTTACAGTCATAATTGATTGGGGTGGCAATTCGTGTCGTGTCGTGTTTATACGTGTCGTGTCTAAACGGGTTCGTGTCATCGAAATCATAACCCGTACACAACACGATTATTAAACGGGTCAGGTTTTTGAAACCCATACACGACACGTTTATATCCGTGTCAACCCGTTTAGACACGTTTAAACTCGTTTATCGAAACGTGCCATAATAGGTACACGTATACACGACACGATTATAAACGTTATCCGGACACGTTAACACAACTTGTTTATCCGATCAACTCAATTACCCGGATACATTAACACGACATGTTTATCCGATTAACTCGTTTTCCCGAACACGTTAACACGACATGTTTACACGTTAACATGACATGTGTTGGATTAGGTGAAAGAAATGAAAGGAAATTAGGTTAGGGACTTCGGAAGTTAGGATTACATAAGGATATTTTGATCAATTCATATACATAAACGGGTTAACGGGTTACATGATTATAGTAACACCATTAAACATGTCTAAATAAACAGGTTCAATCGTGTATAATCGGGTTACATGGGTTCAACCCGATAAGACACGCTTATTAACCGTGTTTAAACAGATTTGACCCATTTAGATCGATTATCAAAAATGTCCAACCCAAACCCGTTTAACTTCGTGTCGTATCCGTGTCGTATTATCGTGTCGTGTGAAATATTGCCAGCCCTAATAATTGAGGAAGTCTTTGCTGTCGAAACACTTGGGGGCATTTGGTTTGGGAATCCTTAGATTATAAGGAATATAAAGATTATGGTTATTTGGTTTGATCTAAAGTGAGGAATTAACATTTTAAAGCGGGGACTTTGTATCGTATTTTACGGGGTTTGGTTGTAAAATTAATCATCGTAATCATTTTCTCAAGTTAAAACTTTACAATCGTCATTAATAGAGGTTTTGCATTTGAAACAAGTTGAATTGTTAGATTATATTCGTGGAACTCACATCTTATCTATGCATAAAATAAATTATATATTATATCACATTTCCAGCAATCCAATATATTTATCATAGACAACAATCTCACATTTCGACCTCCAATTCAAATAAAATGATTTCACAGTTAAGTTTTCCCTTCAATCTTCACTTTTCATGTGTTCTAACAATACTCAAACCAATATTAGATTACCGGTTATCCATTATATTTACCAAACAACAATATTACTTTTCGGCATTTAACCGCTACAACACAAATGACTTATAAATACATAAATTAGAAACATTTAAATGTTTTTTTTTTCTAAATTTTCACTTTTAGAAACAAAAAAGATATAAATTCCTATACATGGTGTTATTTGTCCATAAATCTTTACTTACAAGGACAATAAAAATGTGTCTCTATATAGTATATTATTTGCTTCAAATATAATTAATTTAAAAACAGTTTTTTATTAGCAATATAGACTAATATGTACACCTACGTATCAATGTATAGAGACTAATATAAAGTTGCTAAACTGAGTTTCAAACTTTTGTTTTTCAAAGGCAAAAATATTACAACTTAAGAATAAATAGGTGCATAATTCGTTATTTTTATTTCATTCATTTTCAATTTTTCACTCACTTTTTTTTTAGGGACTAAGAACCGTTTCTCTCATATATATATATATATATATATATATATTCTTCATTCACTATTCTTTTCAATGCAAGCATTTTCCCGTCATATTTTATATGTTCTTCTCGATTCTTTCTCCTTATCATATCTCTCTTCTCATTCACTAAATTCAACGACCATAAGAATTCCTGATTGTCAGCACCCAATTTTGGTCCACCGGCTTCAGAGGGGCAGAATCGTCGTTTTTGCCACCCGTGAGGGAAGTATTTCCAATTAACTACTTGAGTATTCACGACTTTTTGAAAATGATATTTTCTTGATTTAACACCAATTTTATAATTTTTCAAAAATAATACTATTTGGGGACGTTTTTGAATTTCGTGTACATCGACGTCAATTTTTAAAATTCGAGACAAAATTCGAGATTGAAAATATTTTCATCGCATAATATCGATCATCAAATTTTTCGGAGCGTGATGGCGGTCTCGAATTTTTTTCCGAAGTCCGATCGAGAAGACGGAATTTTCAATTTGTACGCGCGTCAATTTCGAAATTCGAAAAAAAAAAAAAGTAAAAAAAAGTCAGAGCCGGTAAGAACTCAGTGACTTCTGACCGCTGCTTCTCCTTCATCATTTCTTTCCCTTTTCTTCTTCTTCCTTTTTCTCTTTTCCTTTCTTTCCTCTTTCTGTTCTTTTTTCTTTCTTTTCCTTTTCTCCTTCCGCTCCTGGACGGCGACGAACCCGAGCCCGTGACCGCGCGGCGTCAGAGGCCTGCCACACGCCAATTCCTCTGCACACTCCAACGTTTTCCTCTGCACACGTTAACTCCGGCTCGCACGGAAACTACCAAACTGACTCCCTCTCCTCGCCCGGCTCGGGATCCCGCAGCTCGGTCGCCCCTCAGCGAACGACCCCTCCCCACAGCTCGACTCGGCTCGCTCGCTCTCTCTCTCTCTCTCTCTCTCTCTCTCTGTGTCTCTCTCGTTTAAAACCGGTACCTCGGCTCGCTCGCTCTCTCTCTCTCTCTCTCTCGGCAGCTCACAGTTCGGCCGGGAGTTCACGAAAAAAATCCCTCAACTCACACGCGGTCTCCCATAGCTCACGGCTCGCAGCTCGATTTTTCGCGGAAACCCGGAGCCCGTTCGGTCCGGACGCTCGCAGCTCCCGATCTCGAACCCCCGCAATTCGGATCCCGGTTCTCACGCCTCCCTCCGCACATTCTCCGGCTTTCCCTCACCTCGGCTCCCTCAGCTCCCCGTTCGGCCCTCAGCTCACCCGAGCTGCCACCCGAGCCGCCCCGAACCGCCTCCCTTCTTCTCCTTCGTTTCATTATTTTTGCTAACCGTCGGCTCCTCCTCTCTGGGCCAGCACAGGTAGCCGCCCAACCGCCCAGCAGCCCAGCCATTCGGTCCGACCCAGCGGTAGCCGTCCAGCCCGGCCCAGCAACAATCCCGTTCGGCACGGCCCGACCCACCGACGGCCCAGTCCAGCACCCAACAACCCAATCGGCCCAGTCCAAATCTCAAGGGCCCAGTCCGGCCCAATTCTCCCTCAGCAGCCCAACTCCCCGGCGAATTCTTAATTTTTTTTTAATTTTTTTTATTTACAGAATCACCCCTCAACTTCCCGAACTAGGTAAATCTCCGACTTAGTGGCATGTTTAGGGCTCCGATTCTGAATATTAATGCTTGCTTGGACGAATATGATGTGAAATGAGCGTTATTGGGTCGTGTGGGTGATCGGATTTGTTGCGAACTCGATTTTACGAACTTTTCATTTTGTCTCATTTCAGTCCAGAGGACGCATTTTTATTTTTCTAGATCTGTCCCAAATTTTAAAATTCCTTTCAGCCAAGTCCCAGTCATTTGTACCATTTCCCATTCAGTCCTGGAATTTTTCGAATTTTTCAAGCACTCCAAGGAACTTTTCAAGTTGTTTCAATTTAGTCCCGGGGTCATTTTCGCCTTTTTCAGATCAGCCCTGAATTTTGAATTATTTCGGTTCAAGTCCCGGTCATTTTAATATCTTCAAATCAGTCCCTGAACCTTTCGAAAATTTTAAATCAGTCCCTGAACTTTTCGGAATCTCCAGATCAGTCCTGAACCTTTCGGAATTTTTAAATCAGTCCCTAAACGTTTTGCAATTTTCAAATCAGTCCCTGAATTTTTCGGAATTTTCACATTAGTCCCTGAACTTTTCGAATTTTCACATCAGTCCCTTTAACTTTTCGGAATTTTCAAATCAGTCCTGAACATTTTCCAAAGACATCCAGCCCTTTCCTACTTGGATCACCGACCGACAGCGTGTGTGCCATGTTTAAATATTTCATTCTTGTAATTATATGTATACGGCATGACAACGTGTGTGCTTTGCATGATTTTTCGCTTTCCATGAATCGGTGCCGTTTTATCGATTTCGTTGATATCGTGTTTGCGTGTATGTTTGTATGTGTTTATCATGATCATGGCGGCACCGGTTATGTAAATTTGTACGTTCGCCGTGCTTGATGTGGTGATATGCTCTTGATCGGTGCTTAAAATGCTTTATCGTTTAAATCGAAACCTCACATGAATTGGGTTAATCATGCAAACTCGACCTAAAATTAACTTTTAAATCCTAAGGCGATCGGGAATTAGGATTCGCATCGGACGGTCCATCAATGATCGGCTCGACGGTCCGAAACTCGAATATTTAGAGCATCTGGCAAAACATTAATTAATTTAATCAATAATTCCACTAACGGGGTAATTGAACGTTCACACGATTAATTAATTCACTTGGCCCTAATAATTTTGTACGAATTGGTAATAAACCGGTAACACGCGTCGATAGGTTGCAAACGTGCGTTGGTGCCCTTCTCAAAACTTGCAAATTTTATAAAACTCGAGACACGTAGTTCGATGTGACATGGATGTCCAGGAAGGACTTGCGCGTCTTGACTCGAGGCCTCACCTGATTTCAGGAAACTCAGGTCGGGATGTGGAAGTTCTTCTTAGATCACTTCCGGATAGATTAACCGATCTTTTGGTTTTCTGGGGTTCTTGACAACCTTGGAGGGTCCAGGGGATCGGTTAGCGCCGGTCACAGGCCGAGGCGGCCCGCGCCGCATGATCTCTCTTTTCTGAAAATATTTTCACCTCAAGGGCAAAATCGTCTATTTGCAACTTAGCGACACCCCTAGGGTTAGAATAATAGAAACACTACGGTATTAGGGTAGGGATGGGCTACCTGTCTAGGCGCAGCTTCATCTGCACAGCCCGCTCTATCCGACCGATGAGTTTTTTATTACTCTAGCATAGTCTCGGGTAGTTAGTTCGGGTGGATTAGCTCAAAATACAAATACCGAATTAATTGTATACTCGGCTAAGACAAAATGGGCAATAGTGGGATAGGCACTAGGTTTTAGGATGTACAGGCGGAATCAATGTTTGGTAATAACCTGTAACAACCGTAGTGTCACAACATAGAACAACCCTAAAAATAACCCACAAACACAAGGCTTGACAACAGACGTCACGTACGTCAGGTCCTCATAAAATAATGCCAAATGCGAAATACCTTCCCGAGGCGATCCTTGATCGATTCACACCTTGTACCTACTTTGTTTGTTTTAGGGTAGGATTTGTATGCCAAGATACCCCGGTTAATAATCGGTTAATTCACGTAAATTCGGCAATAACAAAATCCCGTTGTTTGCTTATTTATGCCCGTTTTGTTACATTCTTGCACTTGTTTTGTTATGCGGATCGAGCTCGATCCCTTAGGATGCGACCCATAGGGGATCCAACGCCCCACCGTAGATCACGGGGTCCAATTCCCCTAACACTGAGCGCGCATATTAATTTCAATTTTGGTCTTTTCAAACCACACGGTGAGCACGAGTGGAATAATAACCGAACGCGATTCGACCGGGATTCAGTTGTCGTAATTTGTATTTTATTTATTTGAGAGGACAATGTAAGGATTTATGTTGTACATTTATTCATGTAAGAATCCCGGTCGGAGAGTGGACGGTCGGAGTGTTCCTTCGAATTTACGGTGTCAAAACGCGTAAGATGAGCGGAACTTAATTGAGCGGTAATTAAATTAAAATGGCAAGCTTAGACAAGCTAGAGTACCGATAGGGCATGCGAGATATAGGCTCGCATGTAACAGAACCCCCGAATTCGGAACCTCGAGTTTCGCAGACCATATGCCTTAGCAATTAGGTGTACCCCGTACCCCTAGACCCGGGTAACTTGCCGGCCCTCGACCTTTCGGGTCGTAAAATGGCAAGTGGCGACTCCTTCTCACGTGCGTCCGTCGCGCATCCCCAGGAAGGTGGACACTCCCAAGCCGCGTTGCATAGGCGCGCGCACGCGTGCCCCGACGAGATGAAATTCGGGTGCGCACAGCTTGGCGACTCCACTGGGGACGCTTAGAGGGTTCGGGCTCGTTCCCGCTTGCTTTGTTTGCTTGTTTATTTACCGCTTTCCGCATTTCCCGCTTATCTACTTAACGCACTTTTATTTCCCGCACATGCATTGCATATCATACTAGCTTCTAGGTACCTATGGGTCGCGTCCCACGACCGGTAATAGGAGCATAGGTTAGATAGGGGTTCGAAGTAGGGGTGCGGCGCGCAGTTCGACTGCCGTTTAGGCCTTGAAAAGAATCCCGCTCGGTTTCAAGGAATTAACACCCTTGAGTCGAGAGCCCCCATCCTTACGTAGCACGGTCCCTGTAGCACTATAACCATGCATTCTGCAGGAGCTTCATGCCATCCTCCAACTCGGCTTCAACGACAGTCCATTGAGTCGGCCTGCGCGCCATTTGAGTCTTTTCCAATTTCGAGAGACATGTACATACACCTTGTAATTCAATTAAGCCGTGGGCATTTACATTTCCGCATGCATACATCATATAATTTTCAAAATTAGGGTGTCACTCGCATTGATGAGTCCTAAGTCGATTTTCCTTTCATCTTGGTAAGGGATGTCGCGCCCGGCCTCCTTTCCGCGCCTCGACAGGATCACACCACCACTGGACGAAATCAACCGCATATGGATAAGCCTGCGCCGAATTGATCAGGACTACATCACCACCTTCGTCGGAGATGTACCTCTGTTGTCCGCTCGTCGGGTAGACTGGAATTTTCTCGGAGCTGCTGTAACGTTTTGGGATCCAGCACACGCCGTCTTCAACATCCAGGGCACCGAGCTCGCGCCTACTATTGAGGAGTATAGGACCCTCATCGGCCGGACCACAGTCACTCACGGAATTATGGAGCCTAATTTCCAGACTACTCGACCAGTTCTAGTTTCGCGCCTACTCGGGGTGCAAAGGTCTTCGCTGCAGGCCGAACTCGCATATTCCGGCGGTACAGAGATAATAACTGCGAAACTACTCCGTTTTATCGATTCACAATCACGCGTGGTCCGAGGGGATCTTTTCCAAAAGAATTTGTGTCATGCAGTTTTACTTTTGATTTTTGGGACTCTTTTATTCCCTCGCGCAGCTGATCGTATAGACGCAACTTTAGCTAGCGTCGTCCTCCAAGTGGTCGGAGGCCGCGAGTATGAGGTAGGCCTAGTGGCCGAGACTATCCGGTCCCTCGACCGCATCACACGAACAGCTGATCGTAGGTTGAGAGGGTCCCCAATCCTCTTACAAATGTGGCTTCAAAGTCATGCAAACCCCTTCGGTCTCGTGAGGCCAGTCCTGTTTTTCAGTCGCTCGGGGTCGATCATTTCGCAGTTATTATCTCTGATACGTGTGGAAGAACGCAAGGTTTCCGAGTGGATCAAGATTTTTCGCGAAATACCACCTAGGGGCTTTAAGTGGCGAGCCGCGTGGATGCCACCCGGACCCGCAGCCCTTAGGTGCCCTGATTTTAACGGAGTACCACTCGTGAGTCATGCGGGGTCCACCACATATTTTCCGGCACGAGTGATGAGGCAGTTTGGCAGCCTGCAGACAGTCCCCGAGGACACGGCACGGGCTAAATTCGAACACACTTGGCGGGAGGATCAGACATCCGTGGATCGCCAAAGAGACATCGAACGGGTTTTGGACGCGTGGCGAACCGTGGTCATCGAGCGTCCGTATTTCCCCGAGCATCCAACCCTTGAAGAACAGGATTTCCAGGCTACCGAGGAATATGTCCTCCGTTTCTATCGGTGGGGTCCTACAGCACACGAGGATCTCGCCGACTCTCCACGAGCTGAAGATAACGGACCAACGGGAGCGTCTTTCACCCCGAACGTGGCCATTCAAGCAGAGCTTGCTAACCTCAGGGCCGAGAGAGATCACCTTCGTCGGGAAGTCGCAGAGAAAGACGAGCAGCTTGTGGATCAACGACAATTACAGAGAGAGCTCGCCCAGGCCCGCGCCGAGCTGCAGAGGCGCGAACAGGAGCTGGCACGAGCGAATGTCGCCTTGGAGAGGTTCAGGAAGAGAGCCCGTGGAGGTCCACGCACCCCTTAGGATAGACGCCTCCACCAGGCCCTCACCTGAATCGGTGCTCTCCACGGCAACAGTCACTCGCACCCTGAGCGCGGTGGAAGAACGATTTAGGGCTTGTTTTTAATTGCATTGTATCTTAGAAACCTTTTGAATCAATGCGAGTGACAACATTAGTTTTCAAATCCATGCATCTCATGCACGTCATCCCCTTATTTATTATGTCACACGTTTTTATTTTTAGAACGTAACTCGTTTGCGTAGATATTTACACACTTGTTAATACAGGTAACCATAACTGGCGCCACACCGTTATCTCACTCGTCTGCAATCGAAGATGGCACAGAACAATCAGCTTGCTAGCTCCGAGGAGAACACTCCACCGACGCCGGTTTATTATCAACCGTCCATGACTCAAGCACTGCCACCACTAACTCCTGCAGGCGCACCCCCGGTACACTCGGGAGAAATCCCGCCACCAGTCCCAACATCGGAAGCCCAAGCACCGTCCACCTCTACAGAGGGTGCGGCCCGCATCGTCGCACTGGAAGGCGATATCTCCACATTAAGGGGCACGGTCAATCAGATGGCTGCCGACATGGCCGAGCTCATGGCCCTACTCAGAGCTCCAAACCGCACCTCCTCGAACTCTACTCCGCCTCCGGGGTACGGGCCAACAGTCGACCCAAACCCTTGGGTCCCGCCGACCCATGCTCCGGAAGGTATTGAAGCGCCTGCGATACACGCACCGGCGGGCCTCCCAGCTAACGTCCCTCCGCCATCGGTGACTCTCCCGGCAGCCATTCCTCTTCCACCGTCGAACCCGACTACTCTAGTACCGCCGCCGATGTCCATACCGGTTCCGGCACCGGTTTACGCGGCTCCTCCGCCGATGGTCTTCCCGGCACAGAGCCCCCACGCTCCTGCTCACACAGCCGAGCCTGTCCCATTCCAAGCTCCACAACCCCACATCAGCTTTTCTTACCCAACTCTACCTCCCCTAAACATTCCCATCCCTGAACCGGGCACGCCAACCCAGGCTGTCCCCATAGCTCCACCGACAAACTTTCTCCCGGAAATGGGGACTGAGCAGGAGCAGAGATTGAAGAAGATGGAAGAGAACATCAAAGCCTTACAATCAGGTGGTCCTCGCCTCGATGCCGGCGATTGCGATTGGAGTCTTTTTCCGGGTATGCGGCTACCCCCGAAGATTAAGGTGCCTGAATTCCAAAGGTACCATGGCACTACCGACCCCCGTCACCATCTCCGTCACTACAGGGGAAAGATGCTGCAGTACTGGGACTACGAAGAGTTCGTCATCCACACGTTCCAGGACAGTTTGGCGGGAGCGGCTCTTGATTGGTACATGTCACTGAAAGCCGCGGATATCCCTACATGGACGGACCTTTCGGGCAAATTCATCGACCAGTACAAGTACTGTGCAGAAACGCCCCCGACCCTGTTGGAGCTCAGTACAATGGAGATGGCCGAGGATCAGGGCTTCGAGGCCTACGCAGTAAAGTGGAGGGCTAGAGCGGCGAAACATGTCCCCCCGATCAGTGAGGCGCAGCAGATCCAATTATTCCACTCTACCCTCAAAGGGGCCTACTACTTGCACCTGTTGGCTCACACGTCTTCGTTCTCCAACCTTATCGACGCCGGGAAGAAGCTTGATATCGGCGTTAAGCTCGGCAAGATAGAAGGACCGGCCGAGAAGAAAGAGGGAGAGTCCTCGAAGAAGGTTGCTACTGGGACACCCTCCGCGGGAAACAGGAGAGGAAAAGACGCGTCCGTCAATGCTGTTAACTCAGGGCGCCAAGCCCCCCAACAGTATTCCATCAATTACACGCCCGCACCACCGACCACTCAGGCGTATGCCCCACCTCCGGTGCATTATCAGCAGCAACTCCCAGCGCAACAAGTATATTATTCCGCCCCGCCGGCCTCCTTTCCGTTGCCGGCCCCGCACAATTACGTCCCTATTCCCCCTCCGATCCAACAAAGCAGGCCTCCGGCTTCGAGAACTCCTCAGCCGGTGCAACGGGCTCCGGCCCCGCAGGACCAACAAAGCACTGCGCCGCGGCGCAGACAATTCACACCCCTTCCGGCCCCGCTCTCCCACATATACCGGCAACTCCTCGCAGGCAATAGGATTAAATCAGTAGCGCCTAACCCCGATTTCGACCCCACCATTCAGGATCAGAGTCGGCACTGCGAGTACCATCAGGGCGCACCCGGTCACACCACCGACGATTGTTGGAAGCTGCGGGAGAAGATCCAAGCTATGATTGATGGCAAACAACTCACGTTCAACGCCGTCAAACCTCCGAACGTGCAAGTTAATCCTCTTCCCGATCACGGGTCAAGCTCGGGACCCAGCATTAACATGATCAGTGTTTGCGCCATAGGGGAGTACGAGACCGGGCAGGAGCCATCCGCCCCGTTCGTAATCGAATATGTGCCTGCGGAAACCGGTATAGGGTACGCGGGGTTTGATGCCACGCCCGCCCCATTCGTGATAGATGTCCCCGCACGAGAGCCATATCAAGATAGCAAGGTTCCGTGGACCTACGAAGGGAGTGTCGGGAACCTCGAGCGTCAATTCAGCGTCATGGGCGTGACGCGCTCGGGACGAGTGTATGAAAACCCGGAGGTCGCGAACAAAGGAAAGGCGCCTGCTGCGACATTAGGAATCGCCCCGGAAGCTACGCCGATCCCACAAAAGAAGGTGACCGAAGAGGAAGCCGAGGCTTTTATGAAGATCATCAAGGCAAGCGAGTATAAGGTTGTTGAACAAATGGGCAAGTCTCCGGCCCACATTTCACTACTCGCCCTTCTCTTAAGTTCGGAGCCACATCGTGAAGCGCTCCTGAAGGTCCTGACGGCGGCACAGGTCCCCAAGGAGACGGCTCCAGATCTCATTGAAGAAACCGTTGGTTCGATATTCTCCAACAATATTTCATTCTCGGATGACGAGCTTCCCTCCGAAGGGTACGCACACTCGCGGGCGTTGCACATCGTCTGTAAGTGCAATAACTTCGTGGTAGGCCGGGTCATGATCGACAATGGTTCGGCTCTCAATGTATGCCCTGTTTCCACCCTGAAGCAGATGAATGTGGATCTGAATCGTATTCGTCCAAGCAAGACAGCGGTTCGAGCCTTCGATGGCTCGCGGAGAGAGGTGAACGGAGAGATCGACCTTCTGATCGAGGTAGGTCCATGTTCATTCAATGTCACTTTTCAGGTGCTCGACATCCCCAATGCCTTCAGCTTGCTGCTCGGGAGGCCATGGATCCATTTTGCGGGCGCAGTCCCCTCCACCTTGCACCAAAAGCTTAAGTTCATCGTGGAAGAGCGACTCATCACGGTCAAAGGTGAGGAGGACTATGCGATTTATAAGGAGACGGCTGTCCCCTATATCAGTATTGGGGACGATCAGAACCTCCCCTTCCATTCGTTCGACACCATCTCCGTCATCCGAGACTACGGAAAGGCCGGTCCGTCCCGCGCCGACCGCATGGTGGGGAAGATCTTGCTGCGCCATAATTACATTCCGGGTTCCGGACTCGGAGCACGTGGGCAAGGGATCAACCGCCCAATCGAGATCGAAGAGTACAAGAACAGGAGGGGACTCGGTTTTCGCCCTTCCTGCCACGAGATTATTGAAGCCCGTAGAGGCAAGCGCCTCCACCGTCTCGCAGCGTACTACGGGAAGATCAACAGGGGCACCCCAGTTCCGCCACTCTCCCACTTCTTTTCAGGATCACAGCACATCGTCGGAGGTACTCTTGACGGCCCCTCCTCGGATTTAGACGACGCGCTTGTCGATCTGCCAGGCATATACGCCGTCACCGAGGAGACTCCTTCAGGGGTCTACATCCGCCTCGCGCAGGAGAATGAGGAGCTCAACAACTGGACCTCAGTCCCGCGCTACTCGGCTGTAATCGCCGATGTGTAAGGCTATCTTTGTAGACGATGTTTCCCGCGTGTCGGCAAAGTCATAAGCCACACGACGGAAGAGGGGTTTTTGTTATGGCATCAATGTTCCCACCTTCAATGAAATCCCTACATGCATTTTTGAATTCTCGTGTCTCCTTCGTTTCCTTCTCTCTTACTCATTCGCAGCACTTTAAATATTTCTAAGACGACTCGTTTAAATTTCCAGGCTCCACTCGAATCCAAATCTTCGACGCGTCGATTCGAACCCATCCGAAGAACTCCTCGAAGAGCCCCAACCCATATACTTCGGGGAAGGGCTCGACGAGGACGGTCGAGTGCCTGAGATAGAGGAGAGTTTGCACCGCCTCGAGAACCGTCAACTCACCTCAGTTGAGCCAACAGAAGAAATCAACATAGGCACTGAAGAGGAACCTCGCACGCTAAAGATCGGGACGGGCCTCGATCCAACACAACGAGCTCGGATGATCGATTTCTTGAAGGAGTACCAAGAGGTCTTTGCCTGGTCCTACGCCGACATGCCGGGCTTAGATCCGTCGATAGTCAAGCACTCTCTCCCACTCGATACAGAGAACTTCCCGCCCAAACGGCAACACCTACGGCGGCAGCGAGCCGGCCTTCTCCTCCGCATCAAGGAGGAGGTCGTCAAGCAGATAAATGCGGGATTCCTAGAAGTCTGCAATTACTCTGAATGGGTGGCAAACATCGTGCCCGTGGAGAAAAAGGACGGAAGGGTCAGGGTTTGCGTCGACTATCGGGACCTCAACAAGGCTAGTCCTAAAGACAACTTCCCTCTGCCTCACATCGACGTCTTGGTCGACAACACCGCGCGCCACAATCAGTTCTCCTTCATGGATGGCTTTTCGGGGTATAACCAAATCCGGATGGCTGAAGACGACAAGATCAAAACGACTTTCATCACGATGTGGGGCACGTTTTGCTACAAGGTCATGCCCTTCGGGCTCAAAAATGCCGGGGCAACCTACCAACGGGCAATGGTTACGCTCTTCCACGACATGATGCATAAGGAGATCGAGGTCTACGTCGACGACATGATCGCAAAGTCCAAGGAGGGAGAGGATCACCTCGTCAATCTGAGGCGTCTCTTCGAACGTCTCAAGAAGTACAAGCTTAGGCTCAACCCGGCCAAGTGCACATTCGGCGCGAAATCCGGAAAACTGCTAGGATTTGTGGTCAGCGAACGAGGCATCGAGGTCGATCCTGACAAGGTGAAAGCGATTAGGGAGTTACCTCCGCCATCAACAGTGCGCGAGGTACGGAGCTTCTTAGGACGACTGAACTACATCGCGCGTTTCATCGCGAACTTATCAGATAAGTGTCAACCCCTCTTCCGGCTGCTTCGTAAAAATGCAGCAATTGAATGGGACGACGATTGTCAGAAGGCCTTTGACGATATTAAGACATACTTAGTTCAGTCGCCGGTGTTGGTCCCGCCCACGCCAGGTCGACCTCTCATTCTTTACCTGACGGTGCGCCGGCAATCATTGGGGTGCATGCTGGGACAAGAAGATGAGTCCACACGCGCAGAACATGCCATCTACTATCTGAGCAAGAAGTTTACTGAAGGGGAATCCAATTACCCGGAGATTGAGAAGATGTGCTGCGCACTGGTGTGGGTCATGCAGAGACTTCGACAGTACACCCTCTATCACACTATCCGCTTGCTGTCGAAAGCGGATCCCCTGAAATATCTACTTGGTAGCCCATCCTCCATGAGGAACATTGCAAAGTGGCGCTGTCAACTGACGGAGTACGACATCGAGTATGTGCCCCGCACATCAGTCAAGGGGCAAGCAATTGCAGACCATTTGGCGGAATTTCCCATCGAGGATGACACGCCGATCAACTCCGACTTTCCAGACGAAGGGATCCTCCGAGTAGATGAGGAGGAGGATGGGACCGCGTGGAAGATGTATTTCGACGGCGCGGTGAATTCCACCGGTTCTGGTATCGGCGCAGTGCTGATATCCCCGGACGGACGTTATTACCCGATTGCAGCAAAAGTTAATTTTCTCTGCACCAATAATGTGGCCGAATACGAGGCATGCATCCTTGGCTTGCAAGCAGCGATTGATTTCAAGGTGAAGGAGCTAGAAGTGTTCGGAGATTCAATGCTCACAATCTTCCAAACGTTAGGGCAATGGAAGACGAAAGACGCAAAGTTAGTACCATACCACGAGTATCTCGAGGAGTTAGCGGAGAACTTCGAGAAAATCTCGTTCACCTACACGCCACGTATCAAGAATCAGTTTGCAGATGCACTTGCGACACTGGCATCAATGGTGAGCATCACAAAAGAAAACCTCATCGAGCCACTTGAGATCGAGATTGCCAAAGGCCCGGCTTACTGCGACACAATCGAGGCGACCGATGAACAGCCATGGTACGAAGACATCAAACATTTTCTGCAAACTGGCCAATACCCGACATTTGCCAACCGTCGGGACCGGAAAACACTTAGGCGACTCACAGCGCATTACTTCCTGAGCGGAGAGACTCTCTACCGCCGTTCCTTCGACGCCACGCTACTCCGGTGTGTTGACGAAAACGAGGCACAACGCCTCATGGGAGAGATACATGAAGGGAGTTGTGGACCCCATATGAGCGGTCTCATGCTCACCAAGAAACTCATGCGCCTAGGTTACTTTTGGTCCACCATGGAGGCCGACTGCGCCAAACACGTCAGACACTGCCACTTGTGCCAGGTCTATGCCGATCAGATCAAAGCACCCCCCAATGAGCTACGCCCGATGGCGGCCCCGTGGCCCTTTTCAATGTGGGGCATTGACGTGATCGGCCCTATCAATCCCAAAGCATCCAATGGACACATGTTCATTTTGGTGGCAATTGACTACTTCACCAAGTGGATCGAGGCCATAACGCTCGCTTCGGTCACCGCAAATGCCGTGGCACGTTTCCTTAAGCGCGACATCATCGCCCGATATGGAGTCCCCGAAACAATCATCACCGACAATGCTAAGAACCTGAACAACAGGATCATCGATGAGCTTTGTGAGCGATTCAAAATACACCACCGCAATTCCACACCATACCGTCCCCAAATGAACGGTGCGGTGGAGGCTGCGAACAAAAACATCAAGAGGATCATCGAGAAAATGACGGTGACCTATAAGGATTGGCACGAGATGCTCCCTTTTGCGCTCTTGGCATATCGAACGTCCATCCGCACTTCAACCGGGGCAACTCCGTACTCCCTAGTCTACGGCATGGAAGCAATCCTCCCAATCGAAGTGGAGATTCCCTCCATGAGGGTCCTCGCCGAGTCCAAGCTCGAAGAAGCAGAATGGGCGAAGCAGCGCTACGAACAGCTCAATCTCATTGACGAGAAACGGCTAACAGCGCTCTGCCACGGTCAATGCTACCAACAAAGAATGGCTCGAGCGTTCAATGCAAGGGTTCGCCACCGCGAATTCCGCCCCGGTGATCTCGTCCTACGAAAGGTCTTGCACATCACACCTGACTCTCGGGGCAAGTTTGCATACAAGTATGATGGACCTTTCGTCGTCAGGGAAGTCTTCTCCGGAGGGGCAATTATCCTAAGCGATATGGACGGGACCGAAAACGCACTCCCGGTCAATGCCGATGCCCTTAAGAAGTACTACCCTTAATGGCCTCTTTGTCATCCGGCGGTTTCTTTGTGTTCTCGGAGGTTTCAGGCTACCGTCCAGGCCCTTATCTTCCTCTGTCTTCCTTTGGGCTCTGTGCCATTTCACCTCACCACATTTTCTATTTATCACGCACGTGTCCTGTCCATTCAATTCTTCTCATCTAAGGATACTTCAGAGAGAAAAATAATAATTTTCCCGCTAGGTCGAAAACCTCCTTGAGGCGGCCTAGGCAAAAGTTAGGGAACGAGGGGCACGACTTAAAATCCCGCAAAGGGGAGTCGTGGCAAAAGGAGAGCGCAAATCAATTTCTCGCTAGGCCGAAAACCCGCAAAGGGCGGTCTAGGCAAAAGTTAGAGGAACCGAGAGGTGCGATCAGACCCGGACAGGGGCGATCGTAGCAAAAGGTGAGCACTCATGTGAGAAAAGTCAAATAAAATACCCCGCTAGGTCGTTACTCATCCTACGGCCTAGGCAAAAATTAGGGGCAATTGTCGGCTTGACCACGAAAGAACAGCGGCACTTCGCGTGAAGCTACAGCTAGTAGTGGTTCGGCAGTCCTCGACGCAAGCAAACTCTCTTCGACTCTCCAGGCTCGAGACATGCCTCGAAATGGGGTCGAATCGTCGTATCCTTAATTTGGAGGATCCTAAAGATCCCTCCCTTTACCTTTACTCAAAACTCTGCGGGCCATGCCCCTCCTTGTAAAAAAGCCTTTCTTTTAGTCAAGTACATGTCACATTCGGGGACACGGCCGCCCCTCAAATGGCCACTGTGTCCAAATCCCCGAAGCATCGCTACATAGATTTCCTTTGCACATCGTAATTCCAGCGGTATTGCGTGACTGACAACGACCGTTAGCCGCTATTCCTTGTGTGCAGGTGTGAGCATTCGGATCCTGAAAGGTGTCTCTTCCTGACGGACTCATGTCTGCCTTATGCGACAAGCGAAATCCCAATCCGAGCGGATGACCCTCAAGGAGACACACAACGCCCAATCCTGCGACAAGCGACGAACAACGCTTGCCACGGCACCGTCATAAGCACAATATGAGCTCGAATCCAACGGATCATGGCCTTCGCCCTCCGGCGCCCTGCGTCGTCCCCCAACATTAGTCATTGCTTCTACATTCCATCTTTACCGCTTTTCGGACTCCGCGTCCAGGACTCCGTGTCCCTGCTTTTCGGACTCCGCGTCCAGGACTCCGTGTCCATCTTTATTTTCCGGACTCCGCGTCCAGGACTCCGTGTCCATCTTTACTGCTTTTCGGACCCGTGTCCAGGACTCCGTGTCCATCTTTACTGCTTTTCGGACTCCGCGTCCAGGACTCCGTGTCCATTTTTACTGCTTTTCGGACTCCGTGTCCATCTTTACTGCTTTTTCGGACTCCGTGTCCAGGACTCCGTGTCCATCTTTACTGCTTTTCGGACTCCGCGTCCAGGACTCCGTGTCCATTTTTACTGCTTTTCGGACTCCGTGTCCATCTTTACTGCTTTTCGGACTCCGCGTCCAGGACTCCGTGTCCATCTTTACTGCTTTTCGGACTCCGCGTCCATCTTTACTGCTTTTCGGACTCCGCGTCCAGGACTCCGTGTCCATCTTTACTGCTTTTGGACTCCGCGTCCAGGACTCTGTGTCCATCTTTATTGCTTTTCGGACTCCGTGTCCATCTTTACTGCTTTTCGGATTCCGTGTCCATTTTTACTGCTTTTCGGACTCTGTGTCCAGGACTCCATGTCCATTTTTACTGCTTTTCGGACTCCGCGTCCATCTTTACTGCTTTTCGGACTCTGCGTCCAGGACTCCGCGTCCATCTTTATAGCTTTTCGGACTCCGTGTCCATCTTTACTGCTTTTCGGACTCCGCATCCATCTTTACTGCTTTCCGGACTCCGCGTCCATCTTTACTGCTTTTCGGACTCCGCGTCCATCTTTACTGCTTTTCGGACTCCGCGTCCAGGACTCCGTGTCCATTTTTACTGCTTTTCGGACTCCGTGTCCATCTTTACTGCTTTTTGGACTCCGTGTCCAGGACTCCGTGTCCATCTTTACTGCTTTTCGGACTCCGCGTCGAGGACTCCGTGTCCATTTTTACTGCTTTTCGGACTCCGCGTCCATCTTTACTGCTTTTCGGACTCCGCGTCCAGGATTCCGTGTCCATCTTTACTGCTTTTCGGACTCCGCGTCCAGGACTCCGTGTTCATCTTTACTGCTTTTCGGACTCCGCGTCCATCTTTACTGCTTTTCGGACTCCGCGTCCATCTTTACTGCTTTTCGGACTCCGCGTCCATCTTTACTGCTTTTCGGACTCCGCGTCCAGGACTCCGTGTCCATCTTTACTGCTTTCGGACTCCGCGTCCAGGACTCTGTGTCCATCTTTATTGCTTTTCGGACTCCGTGTCCATCTTTACTGCTTTTCGGATTCCGTGTCCATTTTTACTACTTTTCGGACTCTGTGTCCAGGACTCCGTGTCCATTTTTACTGCTTTTCGGACTCCGCGTCCATCTTTACTGCTTTTCGGACTCTGCGTCCAGGACTCCGCGTCCATCTTTATAGCTTTTCGGACTCCGTGTCCATCTTTACTGCTTTTCGGACTCCGCATCCATCTTTACTGCTTTCCGGACTCCGCGTCCATCTTTACTGCTTTTCGGACTCCGCGTCCAGGACTCCGCGTCCATCTTTACTGCTTTTCGGACTCCGCGTCCAGGACTCCGCGTCCATCTTTACTGCTGTTCGGACTCCGCGTCCGGGACTCCGCGTCCATCTTTACTGCTCTTCGGACTCCGCGTCCGGGACTCCGTGTCCATCTTTACTGCTTTTCGGACTCCGCGTCCATCTTTACTGTTTTTCGGACTCTGCGTCCAGGACTCTGCGTCCATCTTTATAGCTCTTCGGACTCCGCGTCCAGGACTCCGTGTCCATCTTTACAGCTTTTCGGACTCCGTGTCCAGGACTCCGTGTCCGCCTTTACTGCTTTTCGGACTCCGCGTCCAGGACTCCGTGTCCGCCTTTACTGCTTTTCGGACTCCGCGTCCAGGACTCCGTGTCCATCTTTACCGCTTTTCGGACTCCGCGTCCAGGACTCCGTGTCCATCTTTACTGCTTTTCGGACTCCGCGTCCAGGACTCCGTGTCCATCTTTACTGCGTCCAGGACTCCGTGTCCATCTTTACTGCTTTTCGGACTCCGCGTCCAGGACTTCGTGTCCACCTTTACTGCTTTTTAAAATTCTTGTTCACTTTTATTGCTTTCCGGACTTCGTGTCAACCTTTATCGCTTTTAGGACTTCGTGTTCCCATTTATTGCTTTACGAACTTTAGCCCTGCATTTGCTTGCCATGACTCCTTTGTCTTTTTCCTCCCACAAACAGGTCCGTTGCTTCTGAGAGAATGGCTAGGTGGTCGTCAAGACCGAACGGGTGCTTCTCATTATCTTTGGCTACATCCTCTATCCGAGCACGCAACCAAAGAGGGGCAAGCTGTCAGCACCCAATTTTGGTCCACCGGCTTCAGAGGGGCAGAATCGTCGTTTTTGCCACCCGTGAGGGAAGTATTTCCAATTAACTACTTGAGTATTCACGACTTTTTGAAAATGATATTTTCTTGATTTAACACCAATTTTATAATTTTTCAAAAATAATACTATTTGGGGACGTTTTTGAATTTCGCGTACATCGACGTCAATTTTTAAAATTCGAGACAAAATTCGAGATTGAAAATATTTTCATCGCATAATATCAATCATCCAATTTTTCGGAGCGTGATGGCGGTCTCGAATTATTTTCCGAAGTCCGATCGAGAAGACGGAATTTTCAATTTGTACGCGCGTCAATTTCGAAATTCGAAAAAAAAAAAAAGTAAAAAAAAAAGTCAGAGCCGGTAAGAACTCAGTGACTTCTGACCGCTGCTTCTCCTTCATCATTTCTTTCCCTTTTCTTCTTCTTCCTTTTTCTCTTTTCCTTTCTTTCCTCTTTCTGTTCTTTTTTCTTTCTTTTCCTTTTCTCCTTCCGCTCCTGGACGGCGACGAACCCGAGCCCGTGACCGCGCGGCGTCAGAGGCCTGCCACACGCCAATTCCTCTGCACACTCCAACGTTTTCCTCTGCACACGTTAACTCCGGCTCGCACGGAAACTACCAAACCGACTCCCTCTCCTCGCCCGGCTCGGGATCCCGCAGCTCGGTCGCCCCTCAGCGAACGACCCCTCCCCACAGCTCGACTCGGCTCGCTCGCTCTCTCTCTCTCTCTCTCTCTCTCTCTCTCTGTGTCTCTCTCGTTTAAAACCGGTACCTCGGCTCGCTCTCTCTCTCTCTCTCTCTCTCGGCAGCTCACAGTTCGGCCGGGAGTTCACGAAAAAAATCCCTCAACTCACACGCGGTCTCCCATAGCTCACGGCCCGCAGCTCGATTTTTCGCGGAAACCCGGAGCCCGTTCGGTCCGGACGCTCGCAGCTCCCGATCTCGAACCCCCGCAATTCGGATCCCGGTTCTCACGCCTCCCTCCGCACATTCTCCGGCTTTCCCTCACCTCGGCTCCCTCAGCTCCCCGTTCGGCCCTCAGCTCACCCGAGCTGCCACCCGAGCCGCCCCGAACCGCCTCCCTTCTTCTCCTTCGTTTCATTATTTTTGCTAACCGTCGGCTCCTCCTCTCCGGGCCAGCACAGGTAGCCGCCCAACCGCCCAGCAGCCCAGCCATTCGGTCCGACCCAGCGGTAGCCGTCCAGCCCGGCCCAGCAACAATCCCGTTCGGCACGACCCGACCCACCGACGGCCCAGTCCAGCACCCAACAACCCAATCGGCCCAGTCCAAATCTCAAGGGCCCAGTCCGGCCCAATTCTCCCTCAGCAGCCCAACTCCCCGGCGAATTCTTAATTTTTTTTTAATTTTTTTTTATTTACAGAATCACCCCTCTACTTCCCGAACTAGGTAAATCTCCGACTTAGTGGCATGTTTAGGGCTCCGATTATGAATATTAATGCTTGCTTGGACGAATATGATGTGAAATGAGCGTTATTGGGTCGTGTGGGTGATCGGATTTGTTGCGAACTCGATTTTACGAACTTTTCATTTTGTCTCATTTCAGTCTAGAGGACGCATTTTTATTTTTCTAGATCTGTCCCAAATTTTAAAATTCCTTTCAGCCAAGTCCCAGTCATTTGTACCATTTCCCATTCAGTCCTGGAATTAATCGAATTTTTCAAGCACTCCAAGGAACTTTTCAAGTTGTTTCAATTTAGTCCCGGGGTCATTTTCGCCTTTTTCAGATCAGCCCTGAATTTTGAATTATTTCGGTTCAAGTCCCGGTCATTTTAATATCTTCAAATCAGTCCCTGAACCTTTCGAAAATTTTAAATCAGTCCCTGAACTTTTCGGAATCTCCAGATCAGTCCTGAACCTTTCGGAATTTTTAAATCAGTCCCTAAACGTTTTGCAATTTTCAAATCAGTCCCTGAATTTTTCGGAATTTTCACATTAGTCCCTGAACTTTTCGAATTTTCACATCAGTCCCTGAGCTTTTCGGAATTTGCAGACCAGTCCTTTAACTTTTCGGAATTTTCAAATCAGTCCTGAACATTTTCCAAAGACATCCAGCCCTTTCCTACTTGGATCACCGACCGACAGCGTGTGTGCCATGTTTAAATATTTCATTCTTGTAATTATATGTATACGGCATGACAACGTGTGTGCTTTGCATGATTTTTCGCTTTCCATGAATCGGTGCCGTTTTATCGATTTCGTTGATATCGTGTTTGCGTGTATGTTTGTATGTGTTTATCATGATCATGGCGGCACCGGTTATGTAAATTTGTACGTTCGCCGTGCTTGATGTGGTGATATGCTCTTGATCGGTGCTTAAAATGCTTTATCGTTTAAATCGAAACCTCACATGAATTGGGTTAATCATGCAAACTCGACCTAAAATTAACTTTTAAATCCTAAGGCGATCGGGAATTAGGATTCGCATCGGACGGTCCATCAATGATCGGCTCGACGGTCCGAAACTCGAATATTTAGAGCATCTGGCAAAAATTAATTAATTTAATCAATAATTCCACTAACGGGGTAATTGAACGTTCACACGATTAATTAATTCACTTGGCCCTAATAATTTTGTACGAATTGGTAATAAACCGGTAACACGCGTCGATAGGTTGCAAACGTGCGTTGGTGCCCTTCTCAAAACTTGCAAATTTTATAAAACTCGAGACACGTAGTTCGATGTGACATGGATGTCCAGGAAGGACTTGCGCGTCTTGACTCGAGGCCTCACCTGATTTCAGGAAACTCAGGTCGGGATGTGGAAGTTCTTCTTAGATCACTTCCGGATAGATTAACCGATCTTTTGGTTTTCTGGGGTTCTTGACAACCTTGGAGGGTCCAGGGGATCGGTTAGCGCCGGTCACAGGCCGAGGCGGCCCGCGCCGCATGATCTCTCTTTTCTGAAAATATTTTCACCTCAAGGGCAAAATCGTCTATTTGCAACTTAGCGACACCCCTAGGGTTAGAATAATAGAAACACTACGGTATTAGGGTAGGGATGGGCTACCTGTCTAGGCGCAGCTTCATCTGCACAGCCCGCTCTATCCGACCGATGAGTTTTTTATTACTCTAGCATAGTCTCGGGTAGTTAGTTCGGGTGGATTAGCTCAAAATACAAATACCGAATTAATTGTATACTCGGCTAAGACAAAATGGGCAATAGTGGGATAGGCACTAGGTTTTAGGATGTACAGGCGGAATCAATGTTTGGTAATAACCTGTAACAACCGTAGTGTCACAACATAGAACAACCCTAAAAATAACCCACAAACACAAGGCTTGACAACAGACGTCACGTACGTCAGGTCCTCATAAAATAATGCCAAATGCGAAATACCTTCCCGAGGCGATCCTTGATCGATTCACACCTTGTACCTACTTTGTTTGTTTTAGGGTAGAATTTGTATGCCAAGATACCCCGGTTAATAATCGGTTAATTCACGTAAATTCGGCAATAACAAAATCCCGTTGTTTGCTTATTTATGCCCGTTTTGTTACATTCTTGCACTTGTTTTGTTATGCGGATCGAGCTCGATCCCTTAGGATGCGACCCATAGGGGATCCAACGCCCCACCGTAGATCACGGGGTCCAATTCCCCTAACACTGAGCGCGCATATTAATTTCAATTTTGGTCTTTTCAAACCACCCGGTGAGCACGAGTGGAATAATAACCGAACGCGATTCGACCGGGATTCAGTTGTCGTAATTTGTATTTTATTTATTTGAGAGGACAATGTAAGGATTTATGTTGTACATTTATTCATGTAAGAATCCCGGTCGGAGAGTAGACGGTCGGAGTGTTCCTTCGAATTTACGGTGTCAAAACGCGTAAGATGAGCGGAACTTAATTGAGCGGTAATTAAATTAAAATGGCAAGCTTAGACAAGCTAGAGTACCGATAGGGCATGCGAGATATAGGCTCGCATGTAACAGAACCCCCGAATTCGGAACCTCGAGTTTCGCAGACCATATGCCTTAGCAATTAGGTGTACCCCGTACCCCTAGACCCGGGTAACTTGCCGGCTCTCGACCTTTCGGGTCGTAAAATGGCAAGTGGCGACTCCTTCTCACGTGCGTCCGTCGCGCATCCCCAGGAAGGTGGACACTCCCAAGCCGCGTTGCATAGGGGCGCGCACGCGTGCCCCGACGAGATGAAATTCGGGTGCGCACACTGATCTTTCAGCTAGATCAACAAATTACTTATAAAAATTCTATCGTAAATTTTTCAATACAAATTTCAAACGGAAGTCTATAAAAAGTTTTTTCTAAAAAATTAAATTGTCACAAAATATTTTATTGGAGTAGATATATTAATTCATGAGTTACTTAAAAAAGATAAAACTATAAATATAAAATAATAATGATTTATTTATAGCGTTATTATTAAAATATGATAAATAAAAGTCATGAACTTAGACAGGGAAGGAGCATTGGAGGTTTGGTTAAGGTGATGCTATATTAAATTGGAGGGAAACGGTTCCAATCTCTTTGTTGTAGAACTAATTCTATTTGTGGATTGAGTTAGTTTGTTTGAGTTGAGACCCACCACTCAATTTTTGCAAAAAATTTTGTTTCTAGTTGTGCACTAATTGGAAAGAAATAAAAAAAAAGCTTATCTCAATCTATAAGATAACTAATTGAAATATAATTAGAGACATAAAATATTGTTTTAATAGCTCATTTCGGTTGTGCTGAGTCTACGTAAAATGACTCTATAATTAAATTTTGCGTGTACTTTTTACCTTCCATGTAATCTAACGATCTCTAAAACCCAATATCTCTTCCCCCATCCACAGTTCTTTTCGCTGTTGTTAGAAAATGAAGTCATGGATTTGGAAGCAAATCGGTAAGGATGGGAAATGGAGAGGTATGGGTCTCTTCGGAGCCTTTTGATCCGAGATTAAGGACGATATCGCTGTAGTCTATAATATCACGTTCTAAAGCCCGAGACACTGTTTAGACTGTCGATCTAATAGCTAAGGTAGTGGGACTTGACATGATGACTCTTCACTAAGGTAGGCCTTGTTTATGCAAATGCGTGGTCTACATTCTTGTTGACCGTCATTATTTTGTTTTTTCCGATATCGGTGTACGTAGGGTTTACGCGACTTGGATGAAATGCAGATATATCATGATGGAAAATAGTGAGGCCTACCTTAATTGGACTTGGTTGGACTTCTATGAGAACCTCTCATCTTTTGGGTAGAAACAATATTTATATGGGAAGAAGACATATATATTGCAAGAGATCGAGCTGATAATTGTCCTTAGGCGACGAAAGGTGAGAACTTTTATGACCTCTTTTTTCCCGTGAACCCTCGTGTCCCGTGGGGTATTTCCTATAGGTGAATCGGCAGAAAGATTTTTCTTTTTTCTCTTTTTCTTTTTTAGTTAAAGTCAAAATTAATCTCCATTTTTCGTTTTTTTTTGCCTTTTAAGAAAGTGGTTTCGACCTGTCAGCTAACTCAAAAAAGTTGGAAGTTTGGAATGATGTGGTTTTGTGGTAATTATGAATCTGGACCACAAAAGCTACTGCATTCATTATTTTGTGTCCCATAATTATTTTTTTCATATTAAAATAAAGAAAAATTTTTTAGGAATCTTACTTGTTAGAATACTCATAAATCATGGTCTAATATAAAAAAATAAAAAAAAATTAAATAAAGGAGTACTAATAATTCCATTTATGAAAATCGAATCCGAAACTTTTAGGTTACCAGACGAGCGTGTTATATACTATAATACACCCCATTTTACCATAAATGAAATGTTAATTACACCAATAATTATTATTAATTACAAGAATCCTATTAATTTTTTCTCACTATATCACTTTGAACGAGGCAGGATTATTCTCCCTGAGTTCTTTCTCTCTTGAAGAGATGATGATTTGGCATCTCTTTAGTCCACCAAATACTTCTGGGAAATTTGACTACTCAAATATTTGTTTATCATAAGTTGAAACAAGAATCTTAAGAATCCATCCAAAAAAAAATCTTAAGAGCCATGTTTCCTTAAATAAAGTTTCAAGTTGAGTCTTGCGAATGAAGAAAAATTACGATAAAAAGTTTTATCCTTTAATAGATCAAATTCCGCTCAAAGTTAAATTATTTAGAACTGATTAGACTTTTAAATATCAAATGAGACACATAAAATAAAAAATAAAAAACTTAAGAGCCAAATCCATATAACATTCCATTCACACACGGCAACATGTACCTATAATTCTCGAGCCCCGACTACCATGCAAAAAGATATTAAACTTTTCAGCTGTTTATGACAATTTTCACTCTCTTTTTCCCCTCGAGTGACCAGAATGAAATTGATTAAGTATAACTATTGACAAGGAAGATCTTGATTAAATGTGAACTTTAATTCAAAGAATTCCTGTCGGCTCGGTCTCTGGCTCCCAGTCGTGTCAATAATACACATTACTAACTTAAATATATATCATCCAACATTTTTAGGCCATTAGGGTGTCATTAATTATATAAAATTAAAAATTTCGATAATATCCAAATCAATCAGCCACGGATGGAAAAATCCGTCCGAGCAAAGAATCCCGTATAACCAATGAAGGAATTGACACGTGTTCAGATACGGTCGGTGGAGTTGGCTGATGAAAGTAATTGCTCAACCGTTTCCATGAGATTAGGTCGGTCCCGTTCCTAACACTCTTCTTCTTGTCTTAAATCCTTGCCCATGATCTCTCTGTCTGTCTCTTGACTTGAAGAGCTGGACACGTGTTCTCGTTCTTCCCCCAATTAAGGCCATGTCGTGGATAACACAGGACATCGCACGCGTCAACGTAGCAAGTGCAAATTTTAAATCAAATGCTAAGGAAAAAAAAAAAAAATATATATATATATATATATATATATATATATAAAGAAGTATTGTAGGGTTTACAAGATAATGTATAGGCAATAGTTAGATTATCACAGTATAAGTTCTAAAACTATGCAACACATTAGATTTAAATCATAAATGTATCGGTTTGACGTATCAGTTTGTCTCAAGTAAATCAAAACGTTTAGTCTGTTAAATATTTTCAATTCAAACCTATAAATTAAAGTTAGCGCCGTCAAATCGATCGACATGGCACCTTCTGATTGATTGATTAAAAGTTTTATTTATTTTAAAAAATAAAAAAGAAGGGGATGAAGGGGAGTCATGTCGATGGGGGCTCCCTGGCCGGCCACTTTCTCCATCCCCTTGTCGAGGTCACTACAGGTATCTGAGGCCTCGGCGACCTCGCCAGGGAAATGAGGCAAGTGGGGGCGACGCAGGATTCCCTCCCCTTCTTCTTTGCGATTCCTTCCATCCGGCGAGGTAGTCATAGGTATCGACAGCCTTGCCGAGGAGGAGAAGGCCTTCGGGGAGCCCCCATCGAAGGGATTTCTCTGCCCCTTAGAGAAGGGAATCTCAGAGAAGGTGGGGTAGGGAATACCGCCAGTGGGGGCTCGGTGCCGACTTCCTCCCCCAAGTGAGGTCAGCGAAGCCTCTAGCAACCTCGGCGGAGGGCAAGGTGGCCGGTCGGGGAGCCCCCACCGACGTGACCTTAGGGTTTCATTATTTATTTTTAAATAAATAAAAATTTTAATCAACTAATTAGGAAACGCCACGTGTATCGATTTAATGGCATTAACTTTAATCATGATTTTGGACTGAAAATGTCTAACGGACTAAACTTTTAGGACTAATTGAACGAAACTAATACATTTAGAACTTAATTTTAATTTTTCGCATAGTTTTAGCCTTTTAGGACTTCTTGGCCTTATGTTAAGCTACAATAAATTTGAACTTCATAAGAAAGTGTCTTGGAAGCATCGATAGCATCTACTACGAGGAAATATGACAGCAGAATGGCAAGAAAATATATAATCTATATGCAAAAAATAGATATCTTACTAAAATAGATCAATCAAAAAATAATTGTAACATAATTATTTTGTAGTTACACAGATATCTATTTGCAATTTTTTATGGGTAATATTTATTTGCGATTTTATATATGATTTTTTGCACGTATATGTGAGAGAGAGGGAGACGTCAGAGAGAGGAAAAGAGGGAAATGCGCGGGTGGACCCGTGGAGGGAGAGAGGAAGGAGGGAGGGAGAGAGAAAAAGATGGAGAGAGGTAGTTATTTTATGATGTGAATTTATTATCATGATCACAATCTAATGGTAAATAGAAATTACTAGAAAACAAAATCTCATGCCTTGCTACGGATTAATTTGATGATAAAACAATACGAACTCATTAAATCATATTAAATTTGAAATTATTATAACTTTTTTAAATATGCGATATTTGTTTATTCCTGACATTTTCTCCACTAACTTCCATAATTTAAATTATCAAACATGTGAACTATAATATGTTAATTGAGGATTAAATGACATTTCATGAACTAAAAATAATTTTAAAAAATAGATAGAAACTTAAAGAAAATACGGAAAAAGAGAGCATTCAAATTAACATAGATAATGCTTGTATAAAACTATAAAAAAACTTGTTGAGTAGAATATTAAATGGGTTCCATTTTCATGTTAATTGGGAAAATTTTGAAAGGAAAAATATTTGTTTCGAACTTAGAAAGACTTATATGGGAATGGAGAATAATATGGGGAAACTTTTGAAGAGAAAAAATGAAAAATATTGAACTAACTAATAATTAATTAACACGTGTCAAGCAAAAGGGATTTGTCCCCTAAAATTCCCCTTTAGCTTATAAGTATAGATATACTAGGCTTAATAAATATAAAAGGTAAAAGTGAGACGGAAAGCCTCATCTCCGGCTTTATATATTAGTATAAATTATACAGAACTTTGATTTAGTATTTTAGAATGAAATGACAAACTCAAGTGATTGGAAATGACTGCCTCAAAACGAATCACTTTCTCAAAAAATCAAGAGATTTTCAAAATTTCTTTATTGATCGATAGGGAGAATAATAAAATATATCACTAAAGAAATGACAAATTTTTATATAAATTTATACTTATATAATATACATATATATATATATATGTGTGTGCGCGCATCATGTATTTTAAACAGTGACTTGATTAGTATTTTAAAGTAAAATAACAATATCAGTAAGAATTAAATAGAAGCATATTGGAACAAAGTAAATCATCTTTGAAAATCATATAGAATGTAACAATTTAATTAAATTCGATTCTATATGAGTCAATTTTTTCGATTCTTGGTAAATAAATATTTCATAGGCCATAAATTGCATGCAAGGTCCAATTTGCAAAAATATAATAATTAAAATTTTCAAATAATTAATTTTCTAGCTATAATTCATATTTTTTCCCACTTGAGTAGTCAGTATTAATTAGATCAAAAAACTTTTACACAAAAAAATTAGTAAAAATAATAGTAAATAAATATATAGACAAGATGTAGTAAAATTGAGAAATACAAACATAAACACCTAATGATATTTATTAGTTTGCTAATAGAATTTTCAATTTTAAGATTAATTAGTTGCCTTTTGAAAAATATAAAAGAGTTTCTAGAAAATTTAAAATGATTTGCAATCCAAACTTTAATATTACTCCTAGAAATTTATAAAGAAAAAAGAAATCACTATTAAGAACGCTATGAATGTTTGAAATAATCTAATTTTATGTATTTTACAGCCATACCAATTGACTTATATATACGAACTTTAACTCAGCATTTTAGAATGAAATAATAAACTTAAGTCATTTAAAATAGTTGCCACAATACAGATTTCTTTCTTAATGATTAAGAGATTTTTAGAAATTTACAAATATTTTAATTGCCATGTTAACATTAAATACAACTAGAAGTTACTATAATAATTGCGTTGATAGGGGATGAATAAAAAGTACCACTAAAAGAAATGAAGATTTAGAATAATTTTAGTCTTATATATTTTATATATACATATTTAAATATATCATACAGAACTTAGTTAGCATTTTGGAGTAAAATAACCATATAGAATGTAACAATTTAATTAAATTCGATTCTATATGAGTCAATTTTTTCGATTCTTGGTAAATAAATATTTCATAGGCCATAAATTGCATGCAAGGTCCAATTTGCAAAATATAATAATTAAAATTTTCAAATAATTAATTTTCTAGCTATAATTCATATTTTTTCCCACTTGAGTAGTCAGTATTAATTAGATCAAAAAACTTTTACACAAAAAAATTAGTAAAAATAATAGTAAATAAATATATAGACAAGATGTAGTAAAATTGAGAAATACAAACATAAACACCTAATGATATTTATTAGTTTGCTAATAGAATTTTCAATTTTAAGATTAATTAGTTGCCTTTTGAAAAATATAAAAGAGTTTCTAGAAAATTTAAAATGATTTGCAATCCAAACTTTAATATTACTCCTAGAAATTTATAAAGAAAAAAGAAATCACTATTAAGAACGCTATGAATGTTTGAAATAATCTAATTTTATGTATTTTACAGCCATACCAATTGACTTATATATACGAACTTTAACTCAGCATTTTAGAATGAAATAATAAACTTAAGTCATTTAAAATAGTTGCCACAATACGGATTTCTTTCTTAATGATTAAGAGATTTTTAGAAATTTACAAATATTTTAATTGCCATGTTAACATTAAATACAACTAGAAGTTACTATAATAATTGCGTTGATAGGGGATGAATAAAAAGTACCACTAAAAGAAATGAAGATTTAGAATAATTTTAGTCTTATATATTTTATATATACATATTTAAATATATCATACAGAACTTAGTTAGCATTTTGGAGTAAAATAACCATATAGAATGTAACAATTTAATTAAATTCGATTCTATATGAGTCAATTTTTTCGATTCTTGGTAAATAAATATTTCATAGGCCATAAATTGCATGCAAGGTCCAATTTGCAAAAATATAATAATTAAAATTTTCAAATAATTAATTTTCTAGCTATAATTCATATTTTTTCCCACTTGAGTAGTCAGTATTAATTAGATCAAAAAACTTTTACACAAAAAAATTAGTAAAAATAATAGTAAATAAATATATAGACAAGATGTAGTAAAATTGAGAAATACAAACATAAACACCTAATGATATTTATTAGTTTGCTAATAGAATTTTCAATTTTAAGATTAATTAGTTGCCTTTTGAAAAATATAAAAGAGTTTCTAGAAAATTTAAAATGATTTGCAATCCAAACTTTAATATTACTCCTAGAAATTTATAAAGAAAAAAGAAATCACTATTAAGAACGCTATGAATGTTTGAAATAATCTAATTTTATGTATTTTACAGCCATACCAATTGACTTATATATACGAACTTTAACTCAGCATTTTAGAATGAAATAATAAACTTAAGTCATTTAAAATAGTTGCCACAATACGGATTTCTTTCTTAATGATTAAGAGATTTTTAGAAATTTACAAATATTTTAATTGCCATGTTAACATTAAATACAACTAGAAGTTACTATAATAATTGCGTTGATAGGGGATGAATAAAAAGTACCACTAAAAGAAATGAAGATTTAGAATAATTTTAGTCTTATATATTTTATATATACATATTTAAATATATCATACAGAACTTAGTTAGCATTTTGGAGTAAAATAACCATATAGAATGTAACAATTTAATTAAATTCGATTCTATATGAGTCAATTTTTTCGATTCTTGGTAAATAAATATTTCATAGGCCATAAATTGCATGCAAGGTCCAATTTGCAAAAATATAATAATTAAAATTTTCAAATAATTAATTTTCTAGCTATAATTCATATTTTTTCCCACTTGAGTAGTCAGTATTAATTAGATCAAAAAACTTTTACACAAAAAAATTAGTAAAAATAATAGTAAATAAATATATAGACAAGATGTAGTAAAATTGAGAAATACAAACATAAACACCTAATGATATTTATTAGTTTGCTAATAGAATTTTCAATTTTAAGATTAATTAGTTGCCTTTTGAAAAATATAAAAGAGTTTCTAGAAAATTTAAAATGATTTGCAATCCAAACTTTAATATTACTCCTAGAAATTTATAAAGAAAAAAGAAATCACTATTAAGAACGCTATGAATGTTTGAAATAATCTAATTTTATGTATTTTACAGCCATACCAATTGACTTATATATACGAACTTTAACTCAGCATTTTAGAATGAAATAATAAACTTAAGTCATTTAAAATAGTTGCCACAATACGGATTTCTTTCTTAATGATTAAGAGATTTTTAGAAATTTACAAATATTTTGATTGCCATGTTAACATTAAATACAACTAGAAGTTACTATAATAATTGCGTTGATAGGGGATGAATAAAAAGTACCACTAAAAGAAATGAAGATTTAGAATAATTTTAGTCTTATATATTTTATATATACATATTTAAATATATCATACAGAACTTAGTTAGCATTTTGGAGTAAAATAACCACTTCGTAAAAATTAAATAGAAGCATACCTAAACACAGTAAATAATCATAAAAAAAAAACATTTTGTTAAGTTTGATTAATCCTGAATTTGATTTGAAGAGTCAATTATTTTTAATATTTAGTGAATAAAAATATAACTTATGGGCCATATAAACTATACGTAAAATCAAGAAATAAAATAATTGAAATATTCAAATAATTAATTCCACATATGTAACTCATAAGCCTGTTCTATTGAATAACCAGGATTAATTTGATGAAAAGCTTTTAGTTGAATAAAAAAAGAGGTTAATGACACCAAAAATTCATAAACTTACATTTTTTTTCTAAAAATAGCATGAACTCTCAATTTTCCCAAATATAGCACAACGTTACCCACGTTAGACTGCATATGTCACCAGTCTCCAATTCTGTGACGGTTTCCGACGTCGAAAGTAACGGTTGCCGACATGGAAAGTAACGGCTGCCGATGTGACCCAATTCGAACAAGTAATCAGATAAATTAGGGTTTAGAAATTGGGAATTTGGGAACTGTAGAGTGATAGAAATTGGGAATTTGGGAACAGCAGAACAATTATAAAAATTAGGGCTTAAAATTTGGGAATTGGAGAGCGATCGAAAGGTGACAGATGAAGTGTTGAGTGGTTGTTGTTGACTTGTTGGTGGGTCTGGTTAGTGTTATCCTTTTTGCAGTGGGCCCTTGTTGTCCTCTTTGGTTGGTGTGGTCCTACTCGTGGTGCTCGTGGTGGTCCCTTGCTGTCTATGAAGCAATTATTTACACTTTCTAAACCACATTCTACAATGCAAGTGTCCCTTAGAGTTGGGTTGTTGTAGTTCGAGCAAGATGACTTTTCTTTTTTTTTTTTCATTTTTTTAGTCGTGTGGTCCCTTGATGTCTATTGTAGAGTTGCATTTGTAGGTTTTTTTGCTATTTTGGAATATTTAACACTTTTGGCAGGATGTCAAGTTCTTTATTGTCGTTTTCAATTCATTGATTTGTTAATTAGCTTAGTGTTTACATAATGGATTATTAATATAGGGATTTATTGTATTGATGTGTTGTCAAGTGTCCCTCAGAGTTGGGTTGTCGTAGTTTGAGCAAAATGACTTTTCTTTTTTTGGTGAAATTATGAGTCATTGTGGTCCCTTCATGTCTGTTGCAGACATACATTGTAGGTTGTTTTGCTATTTTGGAATATTTAACACTTGGCAGAATGTAAAGTTCTTTATTGTCTATTTCAGTTTATTGATTTGTTAATTAGCTTAGGGTTTCCATAATGGATTTTTAATATAAGGATTTATTGTATTGATGTGCTATCTGCATGTCTTCTTTAATTGTCTATGGAAGACCACTTTTCTATGTTTTTATACCATGGGGGGAAGGTCACATTTGAACCTGAAGTTGGATGTGGATGGTGACTTGAATATTGCCAGGATGGAAACTAGTAGGATTTCCCCGAAGGATCTTACAGAGAAATTAGCTGATTTTGGTTGTTATAACCCCAAGAAGATTTGGTGCAAAATCCCAATGACAATACACTAATTGAGATTAGTAGAGACTTTGATGTTAATAAGATGACTGATTTGGGTTTACTCATGGGTTTATTATTGTTTATGCTGAAGAAGATGGGAAGTCTGATGTTGTTAGTGGTGTAAAGTATAGTGAGATTACTGATGAAGATAGTGATTATGATCCTAAAGAGGATGATGATTATGTGGGGTTAGAGGATGATGATTATCAAAGTACGACTTTTGATAATGAGTTTGTTGAAGCTACGAGGAATCTAAGGCTCTACAGGCAAGGTCAGGATGTTCCAAATGATGAGCAAAGTAATGATCAACAGAGTTGGGAAGGTGAGGATGAGTATGATGAGGATGAGCATTCTCATGATAAGGCTGGCCATGATGAGGTTGAGCATAGTGAATATGCTGAATCTGGTGATGAACCAGTCATTCTACATAGTATTGATGATGATGAGTGTAAGCACAATAACAGGGAGAGGAAGAGGAAGGGGAAGACCTACACAGGAAATGGAAACAGTGAAGATGATCTATTTTGCTATGAAATGAGGTTTGAGACACCAAAGTAATTTAAGAAAGCTGTCCAGGGTTATGCAATTACAAGAGGGAAAGCTATTAAGTAGAAAAGAATTGGGGATGAGAGACTTGCGGCAAAATGTGATGGTTCATGTCCATGGAAAATAATGGCAAGTTGGACACAAGACAATGATGTTTTTCATGGTAAAAACTTAGGAAAATGAGCACAGATGTTCCAGGCCTGCAAAAAACAAACAAGCAACTTATGAATTGCTTGCCACAGAATATTTGGAGAGATTTCGAGAAAATCCTGAGTGGTCTATAAACGAGCTGGCTTCAAATGCTCAAAGAAGATTTGCCATTATAGTGAGTAAGAGCACAAAATACAGAACCAAGGCAATTGCCCTAAACACGACACATGGGTCTTTGGGTAAGCAGTATAACATGCTTCCATCATATGTAAAGGAGATAAGGAAGGTAGATCCCGTTGGTTTCTTTGATTTACAGTTGGAGAAGGTTGTTGCAAATGTAACACCAATATTCAAGAGATTTTATGTTGGATTTTCTAGATTGAGAGAGAGGTTCCGCAATGGTTGTAGGCCTGTAATTAATTAGGATAGATGCTTTCTTAAGAACCATTTTGGTAGGCAACTATTATTTGATGTAGGTCGAGATGGGAACAATCAAATGTTCCCAATCTCATGGGCTGTAGTAGAAGAAGAGAACCAAGAGCCGTGGACATGATTTATTCTAAGGTTATATGACGACTTAAGTATACTAGATGGAATTGAATGGATAGTGATAAGTGACCATCAAAAGGTGATAATACGACTTAAATTATATTTATATAACTGATAATATGCCATGGTATATATGTATATATGTTACCCGATCCTAACGTGTTTTTTTTCTTTATCAAGGGCTTCAAAATGCTGTGAAGGCTTTCATGAAAAATGCTGAGCATAGGAATTGTGCACGGCACATTTACGCTAACTGGAAAAAGAAACATGGGTCATCTCTTTTGAAGAATATTTTATGGAGAACTATGAAAAGCACAACCATTGTTGATTTTGAAGAACGCCTAGCTGAAACGAGAACAATTTCAGAGAATTCTTACCATGATTTCACAGCTAATGGAGCAGAAAAATTTTGTAGGAGCAAGATCAGGATATTGCCCAAATGTGATGCAATAGATAACAACTTGTCTGAGTGCTTTAATGCCTACATTCTGCAGGCAAGAAGCAAGCCTATAATCGACATACTTGAGTATGTTAGTGATGAGAAGGATGGGTGAGTAGATGGAGATGATTAAGAAAGTGGATGACTTCATATGCCCAAGGATAAGGAAGATATTGAAAGAAAACAAATTGAAGAGTAGGGCATGCTCTTTTATACATGCTGGTAATCATAAGTTCGAGGTTCTCCAGGTGTAAATGCATTTGTTGTTGATCTACCAGCTAAGACTTGCTCTTGCATGGTATGAGATCTAACTAGGATTCCCTGCCCTCATGTCATATACTGTATCAATTGGTTGGGGCTAGATTCTCAAACATTAGTAGATGAATATCTGCTTATTAGGATATACAAGAAGGCATATCATAATCCTCCTCAGTCATTAGGGGTTTTTACCTAAAATGACCCATGATTTGTCCGTTTTATCAAATCTATCATATGTTTTTTTTTGTTAAATCTATCCCATGATTTACTTTTTGCATCAAATTTATCCCAGCGTTATCTTTTCCGTCAACATCTAACGGCCGTGCTGACGTGGCACGTGGAGAAATAGTGGGCCACACTTGCCACGTAGGCACCACGTCAGCACGGCCGTTAGATGTCGAAGGAAAAGATAACGCCGGGATAGATTTAATGCAAAAAGTAAACCATACGATAGATTTGACAAAAAAAACATAGGATATATTTGACAAAACGAGCAAACCATGGGCCATTTTAGATAAATACCATCAACCATTAAATGGCTAAAGAATGTGGCCCAAGACTAATGGTGAAACTGTCTTGCCTCCAACTATCAAAAAACAGCCAAGTAGACCAAAGAAGTCGAGAAGGAAAGACAAGAGTTAGACAGAAGGAGCTGCAACTAAGCATGCTTCTAAGAGGGTGTCAGAACGAGGTGCTCCATATGTAAGGAGTATGGGCATAACAGAAAGACTTGCAAGAATATCGAGACATCTCAAACTCTCACCTCAAATTAGGAAATTGGATTAGAACATGCAAATGTACGTTGTATTTTCATGTTTTAACTTTATTTGATGTAACATTATTAAATTATATCTCATGGTTTTGTCTTTGCAGGTCAAGAAAAGGGGAAGGCCACGTACTAAGGTTCATGTTGCATCAACCAGTAATGTTGAGGGCCTGGAGAGTCTAATGAACACATCCAACCCTCATTGAGGCAAAAGCTTCCAGTAAGTATAGATGTATACATATAATGAATGTTACTTGAGATAATTGGTATGATGAACACCCAAAATATGCTGAAACTGGTTAAGAGGTCTACCCTAACTTATGAGCAACTTGTCCTCAAGGAAAAGACACAAGTAATGAAAGGATATGGCCACATCCACTGAGACTGGATATGTCTATATGCATGTAAGTTAGGGATTTGTTAATATTTTTCCTTCTTAGTTTTGCTACATTATATCTTTTTGTCTAACAAGTTTTTTCATGTCAATTTTAGATGCTTGGTGAAAGCTTGAGGACCACCTACATAGGCAGGCTTGGAGTACAATTCACAAGTGCAACTCCCATCAACCAGTAGCAGAACCAAAGATCTACTACACTAAGTCAGCAATAGCCCCAAGGACCTACTACACTAAGTCAACAATAGCCACAACAACAGCCCCAAGGAGCTGTTATACCAAATCAGTTGCAGTACCAGCAACAACAAAATAGTAGTTTGTACCCAAGGAGAAGCCCCAGGATTACACGCAAGCAACATATGGATGCAGATGGTGGAAGTCAAGCATCTAACAACTCAAAATTTGGTTGAAGACCTGTGTTATGACTGATGAGGATTTGTTGGGTCTAGGTTGCTTTGTTGGTTCAATTATGGAAATGTTATGACTTAGTGGATCTGTGTGGTTTTTTTTGGGTTGGTTTAAACAATCAAATGTTCTTTTTTGTGTGGTGTTATGACTTAGTGGATGTTGATTAAAGACTTGGGTTATGGCTAGTACTTGGTGGGATGATAAGGAAAATGAATGACATGGCAATTAAGTAATACTTATCTCTTTCATTCCATAATGTTTACTCATAATCCATTACAGCATAACATTAGTCATAAACCATTGTCGCAAATTATATAACCCAATTCAGGGTAGTGCCGTTGGCATTTCATTTTTCCCACAACTAAATAACATAATTATTAAGACACTCATTATGAACAATAAAAACAATCACTTAAAACTTTTAATCTTTGGCACATCTTCGACAACTTTTTTTCTCACATTCTCTAGTTGCAACTCAGCATATATATGTCATGTTCCAAAGCATTGCTCTTTCGCTCCAATGCTTGATGCTTCTCTTCGAGCAACTTTACTTGTTCAAGTAGGGTTCTTTTTTCAGCAATCAAACATCTCAAAACCTCTTTTGTATGGGACTGATTATCGGGATCATGCCATTGGAAGAGCTTACAGTCATTGTCCTGAATAAAAAAAAAATCCAAATGCATATTTTATCAGTGTTGCCACCACAGCCAACAACCTTAACGTTTGTAGAAAATAAAAAAAGAAAAAAAGAGGGTGCCTTCCAATGTCGACACCCCCAAAATCTTTTACCTGGATTCTGGTAACTCCATGACATTAAGAGCTTGGCTTCAGATCCATATTGACAAATTTTGCAAGCTCTACCAACTTTATAAGTGGTTAAATCCACCGGCTCCATTGATCCGCTTGGCACCATTGCATAAATCCTTATTCTTCGTCTTTCACCTTTTGTTCTCCAGAACCTTATCTATGATTACTAGTGGAGGGAAACCCTAATTTCTTCGAATCGGGTGTGAAGGAGGAGGAGCAATTAGGTTTCGATTACTCAACACTTCCTCTGTCACCTTTCGATCTCTCTCCAATTCCCAAATTCTAAAACCCTAATTGCTCTGATTGCTCGTCCGAATCTTGTGTGAAGTCGATCACTCTCCAATTCCCTAATTCTAAACCCTAATTTCTCTAATTGCTCTACAATTCTTAAATTCCTAATTTCTATCGCTTTGCAGTTCCCAAATTCCCAATTTCTAAACCCTAATTTATCTGAATACTCATCTGAATCGGCCCACATCTGCAGCAGTTACTTTTCATGTTGGACACCGTCACGGAATTGGAGACAGGTTACATATTTAGTCTAATGCGGGTAACGTTGTGCTATATTTGGGAAAATTGAGAATTCATGCTATATTTGGAAAACAATGTAAGTTTATGATTTTTGGTGTGATTAACCCTAAAAAAATAAAAATATTAGTAAATAGATAAAGAGACAAAATGTTAGTAAAAGTTTAGAAATATGACAATAAATTTGTTTGTTCAAAATAAATAAATAATAAGTAATCCTCACACTGCATAAGATAATAGCATAAACCGCACAATGCATGAGATAGTAGAATAAGTAGATATAGTAAATGTACATACTAAATTTACATTATTTTAAGCCGACAAATTTAAAATCTAGATATAATTTATTATTTTACGAAAGATGTACAAATATAAAAATCGAAGTATCTCCTCAAATTTTGATGTTAAGAATTACTAATCCTTTGAGAAATTAAAAACTTTAATTAATTACCATAATTTTTATTAAGATCATTTTTCATTTGATTTTACTTATTTTATTTATAAAATATATATATATATATTTAAATGAATAGAGTAGTACCTTTTATGTAAATAAAGTATTTAATATAGAGCTAACTCAATACAATGAATTAATATTTTTGTTCATCGTTAATTTGAATGTTATCAAAGAATTAATACTACAACCATGAACTAATTAATATTGTAAAAGACCAGTTAGATATTAAAGTAAATATATTTTTGGTCATGAACTAAAATTTTGCCCAGTGCGTGGGTAATGTGGCTATTTAATTTCATAGAAAAAGGAAAAATGAAAATTACTTTAATTGAATAGAATGAATTTAATTGAATAGAATGAATGTAAATTAAATAAATTATACCTGAAAGCCTTGTAGGAGAAAAATTTTCCCTGTAGCATTGTGGTACTTCCTCGAGTCCACTGCAAAATCTTTTTTGTAGTCAAAGGTGCAGCAACCTAGGACTTGTATTCATGTCGTCAAAAAAAAAGGGGTCACGTAATGATGTATGTCATCGCTTGGTAATGTAAAGATTTCAAATTTACTATTTAGAGAAACTACTCGTGTTCCTTTTACTAATTATTAAAATTTATATTTCATTATAATAGATTCATGGGCTTTTCTTATAATCCAAAAAACATCATTATTATCTTTTACAACATAGGTAAAAGCATCATTCCAGAGAAAGGGTTTGTCATATTTTAAAGTATAAAGAAAAGACTCAATATGCAAGAAATTTTTGATAAATATGAGCAATCATAAATTTGTAAATGGATATTATATTAATATGAGATTTAGATAATTGTATTATTTATAATTAACATAGCCTACCAAAAAATTTATATTTAACATCTAACAACGGTTGGAAGTTGTTCAATTAAAAAATAATAAAAGAGATTGAATGGATATTTTCCAATTATAAAGGGAAGAAAATCCGAGAACTATTATAACTATTTCTCTAAATTGCTTTGAATTCGGAAAATTTAAAATAGGTAAGTAGAAAAATAGTTTATATCCAAAAGTCAGAGGAATTTTTTTCTTTTCTAATAAACAGAAACATTATTAACTAGGTGCATGCTCAAATTGGTCGTTGGTGATGGGACACGCCAAGCATTTGTTACGTTATTTGACGTGGCGGAAAAGATTATAAGATGTCCAGTTGATGACCTCATTCTATCGATGGAGAAGGTTAAAAGCTAATATTTAAAAGAAAAAGTTTGCAGTTATCAGTAACATTAGTTTTATTATTTTTATTATTATTTGACAGCGTGCAAAATAAGCGGATGGCATCCTTAAAAAGAAACACATATGCCTTCATTACAGATTGGACAAAGCTAGCGAGAAGAATCGCATTAATGGAAGATTTATAGTACTTGAAGTTTATGATGAGGTCTAGCATTGTAACATGCAATATTTTCCTAATAAATAGCTTTTACAATGTTTAACTTTTATTTTTGTGTGGTAATAATAATGTTTAACTAATTTAATTTTATATGAATTTGTTACTGTAAGAAAATTTCTTAAAATGTCCATATTAAAATAACTTTTCTTCTTGATTAATTAACATATGTATATTAGTTTATCAATAAAATAATGCATTATTTCATATACACGCATGCAACGCACGATACGTGTAGTCCCACCACGCGATACTCTTTAAGGTTTCCTAAAATGCCAATGTCCCCATTCGGTTGGAAATGGGATGCTCACTGCCTCTATTTTTGCTAATGTGATGGTTAACTCAACAGTGAACACCACATGGAACCCTTCAAAATTAATTTAATTTAAGTTTTAAAAAAAATTTTAAAAAAAATTAAAGGACTGAAGAGAGAAGGCGTGGTAGGGCCCCCATCAACAGTAGGCTATTGCCCCACTCCGAGGAGATTGCCACCGTGAGTGGGTTGGACACTCGGGAGGTCTGTGGCAATCTCGTCTAGATGGGACCGACAGCAAGAGGGGATCCCCGAGGATCAGCTTCCCACCACTCTTTTCAGAGAGAGAGAGAGAGAGAGAGAGAGAGAGAGAGGGCAGACAGATGTGGTAGGGGGCCTCTAGGGTTGTGCTGATTGGAGAATCTTTCTCAGAGTGGGGTGACCTCACCCGTCCTCTTCTCTTTGGCCTGGTATCATTTTTGAAAAATTCTTGGAAATTTGTTATGTAATTATTTATAGGGCTAATTACTTCAAAAAGCATGGACTTTTATGGTTTTTCTATATCTAGCATAATTTTTTTTCCCCACATCTAGCACAAAACTTTTAACTTTTTTTAAATTTAGTATCCATCCCTAAGTCCATCAGTTTTTCTGACGTGGCACCTAACAGCGGGTGACATGACAAACGGAATCCGATGTGGCAATGGCATAGCTTTTTCCTTCAATTTGTGGGTCCCACTAAAAACAAAATGAGATTTTCAACCCTAAACGTCCTTCTTTATGCCATTTAATCGAGAGGCAATAATGTCAATTTGATTTTAGATTTTTATTTTATTTTTTCTTGAATTATTTTGGGACTTACTAGGGGAAGGGGATCGACTGGTCAGGAAGCTCCCTGCCAATCGTTGACCCCTCAAGCGAGAGTCGTGAGGGTTGTCCCTGCAAGGGGCTTCTCGCCGGCTTTCGGGACTAATTAATGGAAGGGACCCACTTGACTGGGGGCTTCCCCCCAACAATCGGGTTTTGGCATCTCTTTCTCCTCCACAGCCTATAGACCAGCAGCCATGGTTGCTCCCTCCCCTTCCAGTCACTTCCATCACCATCTTCCCCATTCTTCCTTTCTTCTTCCTTTCTTCTTCTTTTTCTTCTTCTTCTTTTTCTTCTTCTTTCCTTTTCTGCTCCTCCTTTGTTCTTCATGCATCCCCCGCCATCTCCTATCCTCATTGACATCACCATCACTTCCCCCTCCCTTTCCTTTCTTCACGACATCTCCTTTGCTTCCCTCCTCCTTCACGACACATCACCGTCACTAGCCATCAACTCCATCTTCTCAAACACTTGCACACGCCGCCCTTCCCACCTTCCTCTCCTTGCTTCTTCTTCTTCTTATGGCCTCGAGAACAAGAGGGGGGTGTTGAGATCAAAAAAGGGGGACAGACACACAAAGGGGGACACAAGACTCACTCCTACTGCTGCCTCTTTCTTCCTTGGACAACAGTCAGGGACTCCATCTGACTGCTTTGCTGAAGCTTCTTTTCTGCTAGTTGAACTACTACTTGCCGCTCCTTCTCCTCAAACCATCCTCTATTTTCAATTAAAAAAAAAAAGAGGGAGAGGGGAGAGGGCCGACCCGGCTAGGCCCTCCTTCCTCGGTCTTCCAACCCCTCAAGTGAGGTGGTCGAGACTCCAGCCTTCTCGCATGAGGGATCAACCATCGGCGGAGAAGCCTCGAGCCGGGTGGGACCCCTCTCCTCTCCCTCTGTTAAAGGTCCCCTCACTCACCGATACCTCGAAACACCGGATGTCGTTAGTCAGCAAGCCCTGAAGGACCTTTAGCGTGTCCGGGCCGCTGAAATGGACCATGGATGGATAGAGGAGGCGAAAGGCCATGGAAGGTGATCAGAATATGAAATGTCCGATCACCTTAGTCGGATTGGGGGTTTGAGAGGTGGGCAAATTATTTTGCTTTTTTGCCCTTCACTACGAAGGCCACAAAGAAGGATTTCCTGGGTCTAAAATGTCTTTTGCTTCTAAGGGATTATTTCGTTTGCCACGGATGAAATCTTTTAGCCATGTCACTTGCTGTTAAGTGACATGTCAGAGAGAGAGACGGAATTGTGGATGGGAGCTAGATTAACAACGTTGAATAGTTCATGTTAGATGTGGGGGGAAAAAGTTCATGTTAGATGTGAAAAAATCGTGAAAGTTTGTGATTTTTGAAGAATTAACCCTATATTTTTGGAATGAACTATACTTTGATGGGTGTTGATTCAACTTGAGGTTTTAATGTGGTTTTTTTTTTTCATTTTTGGTTAGGGTTTTCATGATATGTCGTGTTGAGTTTCAACAAAATAGGGAGTGTGGGTGAAATTCCCCCAAATGGAATGCATAGAAGCTTGATCATCTTCCGATGTGATGAGACCCACCACCATTTAAAGATACATTATAATACTTTTCAAGGAACGATAGATTGCAAGGACGAGAAGATGCCACATACTCGTTTCCCATTCCCTAATTATAGTAGAGATTATCTTCAGCTACAAACAATATTGTCATGATAATAATAATGATGAAAATGTTAAATCCTTTTACCTACTTGAATTGTTTTAGGTAATTCGGCGATAGTGCCCTTTAAATAAGATTTTGAATTTAATCTTTTATATATGTTAGAGGAGAATCATAATTGGAAGAGTTTTACTCCTTAATAAGTTGACATCACTCAAACTTGAGTTAATAGGAGCCTATTATAGGCTTTCAGACATCAGGCAGTGCACATTGAAAAAATGTCGAATCCTTTGAGAAACGTCATTGGCAGAAATTCTTCAATCAAGTCACTGAATCTTATTTTATCTTTTGTAGGAGTACAACACAGTATCGTACTCCAACAGAGCAAGACGATGTAGTCGATTATACGTACATGCAATCGACTGTCTGTAGATTCTGTTTTTCACAAATCAATCGAGTACGATACAAATGAGTTGAAGTACGACACTGCATAATACTTTGACAAAAGACAAAATATGACTGGAGATCCAATGGCTTGCTCCGCTTGGGATTCTAGGGCTTTAGGATTTTATAAGATTACATCCTACACTTGCGACTAGTGAAAAGAATAATTAGGAAGATTTTGCAAATTAGTGAGCCTCAATTATTAAACCTACTTTTAATATAACTGAGGCTTTTTTTTCTCGGTGGAGTAAAACTGAGGCTTTTTATAGTGCTGCCCGTCATTATTAGGAAAGCAAAGGTCTATATATTGACTATCAGGTTGAACTCAAACAAACAAAACTGGGAAAAAAGAAAGAAAGAAAGAAAGAAAAAAGATCACCACAAAACATCAATTGATTGTGATCATGACAATCAAAACTGCTATAACTAATTCAGCGGTAATACCTGAGGAGAGGTTTCTATCTATCTTTTTCGCCATCTCTGTATTATCTTGAGTTTCAATTGACAATAATAGTATAAGCTAATTAGTGATGCGTAATCCTTGAAATGGTTTCAAATTTAATAAAATTGGCCTCTTCTAACGTTCCAAAAGAAAAAAAAAACAATTATAATGCTTTTATGATCCCAAAAGGAATTGCTTTTTTTATGCAGAGACCCAAAAAGAATTCCATTGTGACCGCAAATTATATCGTCGCCATAAGGGGGGAAAAAGATTTATTGATTAAAGAAGGCGTGGATATATTTTCTTTTCTCCTTTTCTTTAAAGGGGTCATCAATATTATATTGGAGAGAATGAACCTTTCTGTTTATTTTATTTTATTTTTTGTGATGAGTTGAAATAAACATTGGAGGATATAAATATCCGGCGGAGGCCATGACCGGGGCTGAATATTCTGAGGTGAATATGCCCTTGCCGACATCCTAAAGCCCAATCCACACTTTCACCAAGAAAAGAAAAAAAAATTCAAAACTCCCATTCCCAACGGCCTTTCCACGTTATGATTAAAGAAATAATTTTCTCTCACTTATTTATCCATATAATATAATATAATATGACATGATAGAAAATTTACTCGTGCGTAGCATCACCTAATCCGCACATGCCGCGCTCCAATTGTAATATTTCTTTCAATACACTCATGGAAGGATTAATTTGAAAATGGAAGAAAAATTAAGGTTACGAAAATAAAAAGTGAGAGAGAGTATTGCTTATAGAATTTGAAAAAAAAAACAAAAATAATATAATAGAATATGGGTTTGGGTTTGGGAGACATGGAAAAATAAAGGGGGTTGATACATAAGAAGAAAGAGAGATGAGAGAAAATATTTAAATAAATAATATTGTCATTCATCTCCCATTTTATTTTAAATTTTATCATATGAATAAGATGGTAGTTATCAAATCGAACTTTCACTTAAATAATGATATAAAATATAAGATAAGATGTAAAATATGAACTGATTTTTCATTATTCAAGGCTGTCAAATCGAGTTTCTAAGTAGACATGGGGGAGGATCCATGAAACTGAAACGTAGAATCAAAACATCGTATATTAAGTTCCTATGAAAAATGGGCGACGTGCATCGAAAATAATTTCATACACATTCTTATTAATAATAACCTTATTTGAGGTAAAATTAGTGATTAACATACCTTCATAAAAACATCCTATCAAACGAATCAAACCTTTTATATTTTCTGGTTATAGTTTCGAAATGTCAAACTTACATAGAAAAGTGAGATCTTACTAAACTACACAAACGGTCGTTCTTAGTCAATTGTAAAAATCAATAAATTTCTCTTAAATTAGATTAAACATAACAATAACTTAGCTCAAATATTTTTGATTTGGTAGACTCAAGTTTCTATTATTTTCTCGGTGAACCAAGTTTCCACTATTTTTACTAAATAAACTTGCATTTCAGCGTGAGTCTATCAAATTTAAATTTTCATGACGAGTTTGCTTACTTTTGAAAGTGAAAATGTAAAATAACAAGTTTTTCAAGAGTCAGAATTTAGTTTTTGACGGCTATAGCTACACTTGCATATGAATTTCCCAATGGGTTGAAAATGTTTGTTTTTTTGTTACAATGGAGGTTCATAAATACAGTACAATAAAATAAAAATTATAATACCTAATAAATACAGTACAATAAAATAAAAATTACAATACCTAATAAATAGATACAGATTGTCCACCATGAGAATTAAAATTATCTCTTTTTTTTTGTTACAAGGCGAAAATATATTTCACTACCCTACATCTTCAATAGAAAGGAACTTAATTAATGTAGGGACACTAGTGCATTTATTTCCCTTCCTCTTCCTTACTGAGTCCATAATTTTTTTTTTTACTGGCTATAATTTATATAAAAATATAAAGGATGGGCTTGGTGATTGATATTCGGGGTTCTCTCTTTGTTTTCTATTCATCCGATTGCCATATTTCCGGTGTTGATCCATATATTTGGCCCACAACACAGTTGATATTTCCTTATAATCGTCTCAAGCCTTTTTTTTTTTTTTTACCGGTTACAATCATCTCAAGTCTTTAGGGCGACCAAACTTTGCCTTTCATGAGTTGAAGACATTTTTTTCCTGTTGCAGGGGAACGCCCATGGATCTCATGATGAATAGGAAAGGAAAATAAAAACACATTTGATGTTCACTTACTAGTATCAGAATCTGTCGAAATCTCTCAATTAGTTCCAAGTAAGACTGTGCCATTGCATTACATTCATTTTCTCTACGTTTAGTTATTTCATTTATTATACTTGGGTCTTATATCTGGTACATATGGCCTCTTCTATTGATCATCCAAATTTCTTTTGCTTAATTTCTATACCGACTGTACGTCACATTATCGAAGTTTGGAAATCCAAATGCCTCTCCAGCTTGTATGTCACATTATTCACATTAGAGTAAATACTGATGCATTAGTCTCCCAGTATAGGCAATCTAGTGCTGTTATCGTACTAGCTAGATCAAACCCCCAATTGCCAATGGATCTGCTTGATACAAAAGATATATAGTGTTGTTTTCCATTATATATCATTAACATGCATATATAGTTTCCAAAGATAACAATAGTCGATGGTACCTGCGCATGTATCTCTAAGTTAAACAAATATAGATGAAAATATCATAATAGTATATTCACGTATATTCAAGTTTTCAGTCGATATCCACTGGTAGCACGAATAGTGATGAACAATATTCTTGGATTTTGACATCAATATGAACTCACTATTTACTGAGTCACATATCATATATTAATTGGTTCATCATATGAAAGATTTTTATTGAGGAGCTAATGATATCGAAGAGGGACTTCAGGCTCATTAAAGAGGTGTAGATGCACGCTCTCGCATATCAATCAAGAGATTGCAAGTTTGATACTATTCGTGGGACTATCCTTACCCATTTATTAGGTATTTAGATTTATATTTTATTATGCTAGCCTCACGAATCTCCATTGTAACCGAAAAAGAGGAACTTTGGTCTTTAGTGGCAACTCCATGCAACACACACTCATACTCATTTTGTCAAGACGGAGCTCATGAGATGAATAGAGAATACATAGGTTAGATTTAAAGGAGTATAAGAAGTCTCAATTAAATCTATAAGCTTTTGACCGGAGATTGAATAAGTGGGACAATAGTTTGGACCTTCTTTGTAAGATAATATTTTTCCTAATTAAGATCCATCTCTATGCTTTGTGAGATCACAATTCCTACCTTTGTCTCATGAGTAGGGTCACAGATTCACATTTACGTTTGTCCCTGCACTTACACGACAAGATAGATTACTGTTGGGAGTATGATATTGTGCAATTAATTTTATTTAATTTGAACTCATGAATCAGCTGCAAATTTCAACTTAATATCCTGACCACGAAATTAATTGATAAAAGTGGATAAGACGGGATTTTTATTAACACCTTGCTGTTCCTCCTTCCCCCACCCCCCACCCCCCTCCTCAAAGCCACTTTTGATTCAAACATCAAAGTAATAACCATGATGTAACGCCACTTTAATCGCCCATCCTGCTCAGATTCAAATCCCCGACATAAGGTGAAATTTCACCACATCATCATACACATATTTCAGTGATTCTATCTTGTCATCTACCGAAAGAAAGTATCGAAGAAAAGTCAATAAATAAAGGAAGGTTGGTCGAACTTAAATAGAATGTCATAATTTTCTTAATTAATAGGGATTTCATTTTTCCAGTGAGAATGGGGCCGGAGACCCATAAAACAAAAAAATTAACTATTGCCAGTCATGAAATAGGATCATTCAAGGTTTCCATCCTTCACCTATACTCTTTATTTTTCTCATTCCAGGGATACATATTTTAATTTTCTAATTATCCCATGCCCTTAGGATATAAGAATGTCGTTGTGATTTTTTTTAAAAATTGCTTGATTATTAGATCTTAGTTTGTGCCGACATATACAGTTTAGGAAAACCTTTTAATAGAGAATCTATCTATATAAAATAATAAAAAGCGAGCATACTGTGTGCAATTTTTGTTTATATAAAATTAGTGGATGATATCAAGACAGGGAATATCACAGTGGTGCACCTCTCGTCTGGTGATCAAGAAGTCTCAGGTTCGATACCCAATGGGACTACCCGTGCCCCTTTATTAGATATTTATGATTTCTATTTCAATACACTAGACCCATACGCCTTCTTGTAATAAAAAAATAAAAATAAAATAAAATTAGTGGATGGTGAAAAGACGAAATGAATGCTATTGGGGTGTCAGACTATTTTCCAACTGTGATGATATCTTTTAGGGAAAATAGCCATATAACACAGCTTTTACTTTATTTTCACTTTCTAGTACGTTTTTAAAAGTTGTCACGATATAACATGAATCACTATTTTATTCTTGGATCTAGCACACCGTTATAACGCCGTTAAACTTAATTGACGGTGGGTCCTTCTTCTTCTTCTTCCTCCTCCTTCTCTTCCTCTTCCCCCTTCACGACTCTACTGCCCACAGCTCCTCCTCCTTCACGACTCTGCTACCCACAGGAATCACGTTCTCAAACATAAATTTTCTAGATTTCAATTTTCTCATCTGAGAAAGATGAGGAAAATATGTAAAATGAAAAAAATGCAAATCTGGAAAGAACTCAATTTCATTCTATTAGATAGTGCAGTCCCGACATTTTCCACATTATGTGCATCCTGGGGGAAGGGGAATAGAAAACTGGACCAGTTCTCGATGAACCTTGCCCTCTGTATTACCTTGCCAGTGCGCCGAGCATCTTTATAGGGAAGATTATGAACAACAATGACTCTCCATAGTCCGCTCCTTTTATTGAGGAGGAGGAGGAGGAGGAGGAGGAGGCAGTTAAGTTTGACGGCGTTATAACGGCGTGTTAGATCCATAAATAAAATGGTGATTCGTGCTAGATCGTGACAACTTTTAAAAACGTGCTACGAAGTGAAAATAAGATAAAAATTATGTTATATGGGGTTATTTTCCCTATCTTTTAAGTTCTAACCAAATAACTGCTTGGGGAAAATAAAATGGCCGCCCGCGGTTGAATGATAAAGTATACCTCTAGAGCTTTGTTAAATGAAATATGACCATATATATATATATATATATATATGGTATTTCAATTTTTTTAATATATTGGCAAGTAAATGATATATGTCGGCATCTATAATTTTTTTTTCTAGAAATAAAAGAAATTACACCCTAGATCCTGGGGCGTGATCTAACTACAACATGTGAATGAGCTACCAATTGTCAACCAACATTTAATTTTTCAGGGTATTTTTTCTTTTATTGAGGAGTACAAGAGTTAATGGGATAGGACTAAAAAGAAGTGAAGAAATTGATGTCTCTCACGAGCAGTTACATGTTTGGAAGATATTGTCAAAGGGCGAATTTTACTCGCAGTATATGGAGTCAAATAGCAGTTTTTATAGATCGTATGATGTGACATCATACTTAGTTGGGATGAACAAAGATGTGGACATTAATTCCTAAGGTATTTTACTCCATTAATGAGATGTTAATTTCTCTTGTCTATAACCATTTTTTTAAATGAATATCTATAACCATTTTAATCTATTTATGTCTCTTTATTTCATCCATTACAAATAATGAGAAACCGCATGATTAGAAATGAGTAATTGCATATTCATAGCCGTGAATCTAGTGAGAATAAATTCTCTATGATTAGGGTTGTAACGGTGGTTCACAGCGGTGATAGTGAGGCTTCTCCAATAAGAAGCTTGAAGGACACAGTTTCAATTTCATTAGGATATTAGAATTGAAATTTCTACTTCATTAATATTAGATGCATGAACATCGCTTGTAACTGGAAGAAATGAGAAAATAAAGTTTCACGTATAAGAATTTAGTACAAAACCTCTTTGGTTATAACTATAGATGCAAAGCGAGGGCAATCACACTAAACTTATAAAAAATGAATACATAACCTCTTTATGTTTTTCTTTTTTATTCTTTATGTATTCTTTGAATACATAACCACACTCTTAAGAAATGAATACATTTCCTTTGGCACATTTCTTTTTAGTTTTTTACATATATTGCAAAAACAAACAGCAAATTTTAGGTATTACAACTTCCGAGCCAAATCATCTTTCACAACTCTCTCCCCGCATCTCTCCTTCTCTTTTGCTTTCCCATTTTGTCTATAGTAGAGAAATACCACTCAAACAATAACAATAATAAAGAACCTACATAGATTCATTCTCGTAATTCAATTTAGCACTTATTCTCCTTAAATAATATTTCAAAATTGAGTTCTCTAAATGAGAAAAATATTCAGGTGAGAGTTTTACTCCTTAATGGACCAATTTGACTCGATCAAGAATTATTCGGGATCAATTGGATTTTTTTATATCAAATGGTGTACACCAAAAAAGTAATAACAATAAAAGGTGTAAATTACTTTTAAAAATTCTCTGTATGAATGAATCGCATATAAAAGTTGAGTGTGGGTTAATTTTCCATTAAAAGTGCATTAATCCGTGCATTAAATGGAATAAATAAATAGTGGCAAGAAAAAAAGAACGAACAAATAATTAGTTCTGATTTATGCCACATTGTGCCACATCGATCCGCCCCATATGGAGAGCTTGTGACGTCAAGAGATTGAAAGGCTCTCAAGATAAAACTCGGACAATGTGGTTTCGCGGCAATTGAGTTCTTAATAAGCAGACTTTATTGTAATATAGGAGTTCGAAACTTGTTGGAGATATTACTTTTGATATTTGAACAAAATGAGTTTCAACTAATAAATTGAGAATTTTTATTGTCTAAACAAAGTTATGAAGATATTGTATATGTAATTTATTTTATGGTCAGTGAATTAGCCAGCCAAACAATAATTATATGAAAAGAATATATATTTATCTTCAGGAAAACAGACAAAGAAAAAGGAAAAAAATCTGTCTTTGCGTAATATAGTGGAAATTGAATTTAGGTCTTATTTTATATTATTTCTCCCCAGTTGGTTCTGCCCAGAAAAATCTGTTCTTATCTTAAATTTGAAAATAAAACTTATGGCTATCTTAACCTGTTTGGTTTCCCAATATAATTTTAAAATTACAATTCTAACTTAACTCTACTCACTACAAAACAAAATAACTCATACAAAGTTAAAGAGTAGGCCCCATTTATACCACTTTTTTCCACAACAAAACAACATAACTCATACAAAGTCAAATGGTGGGCTCCATTTATACCACTCAAAATCAAAATCAAAATCTAATTTTAAAATCCTACTATGAAACCAAACGCAACCTTAAGTTTTCATGTTCTTTCCGGCATATATGAACATCTCTTTTATCAAAAGCACACAAACACTTACACCCGCCGAGCATTAAAAAAATAATAATAAATTAATAATAATGAAGATATAGTTCATATGCTTAATTACGAGGATAGAGTTCTACGACAACATGAAAATATTATTTGTAATGCAGGAACTAAATGGATAAATAATTTCAGAAAAAAATAAAGAAAAAGGAAAGCAATAACTAGTTGGATCAGATCGTGAGGAAATTTAATTTCAAGTTTAAATTATGAAAAAAAAAACCTTACTGAAAAAAATCATGAAAAAAAAATTTATTTTTTAGATTACAAATGAAATTTATGAATATATTATAATAAAATAAATTTTAATATAATTAATTAATAAAGGGACATGATTAGTTTTCAAAATAAATATTAAATTTAAAATCCTCGGTTAGGATGCGAATGCATATATGATTTGTTTGGCGGACCCAGGCTCGACAAGCAAATAAACAGTGATCTCCACAAGTCATGATATCGACATGATGCAAACTCGCTAATCGTGACCGTCCATCTGGCAATTAATGGCCCCCCCATAGTGGATGGATGGGATTGAAGATAATTTTGTATAGCAGCACCCTCGACCTATAAATACCCCCCACGTCCAGCGTCTTTTACATACCGAGATTAGAGCTAAATTTGCCTTTACTTTTCGTGTCCCACATATCAAATCACTTGTCTCTCACCATCAACACCACCTCCCATAATGGCCGAGGAGCACAAACACCACCACCTCTTCCACCGCAAAAAGGATGAGGACCAGCCGTCCGTTCAGGAGTCGATCTACTCCGAGACCACCGGATATGGAGAACCGGGCGGTGGCTATGCCGAGACCACTGAGGTGATGGCTGTCAGCTCTGGGCCAGAGCACGACTACAAGAAGGAGGAGAAGCACCACAAGCACCTCGAGCACGTTGGTGAACTCGGTGCTGCTGCCGCCGGGGCTTATGCTCTGGTATATCAAAGTTTGCCTGTCTTCGTTCATTTGGATCAAATCAAAGATCGTTTTATTAGAATAAAAATGTCACCATAATAAGGTTCTTCTTAAACATGTATATACAATATGGACATGAGGGACATATCTCCTCTACCGGAGAAAAAAAGGTTTAGTGCCGTGGTATTATTTCGACCTAAAATCATAAGACTTTAGGTTTGAATCTCACCTCTGAAACTCTTCGTATGAGAAAAAGAAAAACACTACGGCAATCGTAAGAATCAAAATTGACAATACACTTGCTCTGTTGATAACCTTTCTTTTCTTTTCACTTTAATTTATTTTTGTTAATTTTTTATATGTCATCACATATATATATATATATATACGATCACATATAAAATATATATATATATATGATCAAATTCTTGTTCTAAAATACACATTAAAGTGATCAAAAGAGGAAATAGCACAGTGGGTCAGGTTCGATACCCAGTGAAACTATTTGTTCCTTTTTATTAGATATTTAAGATTTTTATTTTAATACACTAAGCTCATGATCACCGAAAAAAATACACAGTAAAGTGGGGATAGAAATGAATCAAAGAAACTAAATCTATATATGTAGAGGAGTATTATAGACTATTTTCTTTCATCTTTCCCAGTTTAATTAGCCAATTATATTTTTTTCCCCTTTTATCTTGATTGAAATTGCCAATCTCAATTACGTGACTGAAACTTTCACATGAAATCAAATAGTACGAGAAGCACGAGTCAAAGAAGGACCCAGAGCACGCGCACAGGCACAAGATCGAGGAGGAGGTCGCTGCTGCGGCCGCGGTCGGGGCAGGTGGCTTTGCCTTTCACGAGAAGCATGAGAGGAAGGACACCAAGAAGGAAGACGAGGAGGAGCACGGCAAGAAGCACCACCACATCTTCTGATCAGTGATCTCGTTATTCATTAATGAGATCGACTCGATCAAAATTTATATATAAATTTTATCCGACCTACGCCTGCTCTGCTGCCATGAAATAACTGCTACATGTGTACTTAGTGAGCTTGGGTGAAAGGCTAAGAGCTGAGTGATTTTCTCTTCTGCATACTATATATGTGGGGTAGGCTTATCTGTGTGAATGCTTGCTTTTGTGCACTTGTGATCGTTTGAGATTTGGCAATAATATAATATTTCCTCAAATAATATAATATATATATAATATTTCCTCTGTAACTATATTTTTATGTGTATGTCCATGTGTCCATCTTTCATTAATTCTTCTCAAGACTTTTGTTTTTTTCTTTCTCAACTGTTACAAAGACAGCCTCATGAATTTAGTATGAGCGAATACAAATCTAAACAAAAAGAACAGGAAAATTTACTGATGAGGATTGAATTTAAACCATCTTAGTTTTTAGGTGAGCTCGTGGGCCATTGGACTCACACTCTTTGTTGTATAATAGTTATTTTTTCGATTATAAAAGAATTTTATGAGTTTAATATAATAAAATAAAAATCTAATAAATCGACACAGATAGTTTAATCACGAAGTTTGAATCTAATACCTCTATGTTAATAAGCGAAAGCATCCACCACTGAGATGTACATCTCTTCTCTCGTATAATTGCGATTTCTCGTATAATTGCTAATTTATTAATAACGAAAATACCTTCATCAACCACTTTGTATATGTGGCCAAAAAAATCCCACTTTATTTATTATCATGAAAGGGGTAGTAAACCAAAAATTCGACTATGCTGCAATTTATGAATCCTAGACGTCTCAATGATATGGCAGAAATAGTTTTCAGGTCTTCCTTTTCTCCCCGCGCGCCTTTCAAACAGCATAGATATAACAAGTTTAACGAAACTCCATTTAGATAGTAATTCGGCATCTATTTTTTTAAGTAAAATTTTAATATTTAATTTTATAAATAAAAAAATTTATAATTTAGAGACTTTTTTCCCTAACTTAAACCTAGAGTAGACACACTACAAGAAAACAGTCACATAGGGACCGAAAAATTGAGACCATTTATTTTGGCACATTTCTTTTTAGTTTTTTTACATATATTGCAAAAACAGTAACAAAACAGCAAATTTTAGGTTTTACGACTTCCGAGCTAAATCATCTTTCCCAACACTCTCTCCCCGCAAATCTCTCCTTCTCTTTCACTTTCGCATTTTGTCAATAGCAGAGAAATACCACTCAAACAATAACAACAATAAAGAACCTACATAATTGAATATAGTAATCCGATTTAGCATTTATTCTCCTTAAACAATGTTTCAGATTCGAGTTCTGTAAATAAATAAAAAATTCAGCTGAGAGTTTTACTCTCTAATGGACCAATCTAACTCGATCTAGTCGGGATCAATTGAGTTTTTGATATCAAGTGATGCACATCGAAAAAGTAACAACAATAAAAAGTGTAAATTACTTTTCAGAATTCTCTGTATGGATGAATCACATATAAAAGTTGAGTGTGGGTTAATTTTCTGTTAAAAGTGCATTAACCGTGCATTTAACGGAATAAACAAATAGTGGCAAAAAAAAAAGAACGGAACAAATAATTATATTTGTTTTACGCCACATCGTGCCACATCGATCCGCCCCATATGGAGAGGTTGTGACATCAAGAGGTTGAAAGGCTCTCAATAGAAAATTCGGAGAACGTGGTTTTGCAGCAAATTGAATTCTTAATAAGTATACTTTATTGTAATATAGGAGTTCAAAAATTGTTGGAGATACTACTTTTGATATTTGAACAAAATGAATTTTAACTAATAAATCGAGAATTCTTATGGTCTAAACAAAGTTATGAAGATATCGTACTTGCAATTTATTTTATGGTCAATGAATTAGCCAGCCAAACAATATTGTATGAAAAGAATATATATTTATCTTCAAGCAAACAGAAAAGGAGAGAGAAAAAATCTGTCTTTGCGTAATATTGTGGAAATTGAATTTAGGTCTTATATTTATGTTATGTCTTCCCAGTTGGTTCTGCCCAGAAAAATCTGTATCTTAAATTTCAAAATAAAACTTATGGCTATCTTAAGTTTCCCTGTTCTTTCTGGCATATATGAACATCTCTTTTATCAAAAGCACATAAACACTCCGAGCAAAAAAAAAAAAAACTCAATAGCGAAGGTATAGTACATATGCTTAATTACGAGGATAAAGTTATACGACAACAGAAAAACTATTTGTAATGCAGGAACGAAATGGATAAACAATCTCAGAAAAAGAAAAAAAGAAAAAGAAAAAGGAAAGCAATCACTGGTTGGACCAGATTGTGAGGAAATTTATTTATTTTAGTGAGATTTCAAGTTTAAATTATGAAAAAAGAACCTTACAGAAAAATTATGAAAAAAAATTCTTTTTTGGATTACAAATGAAATTTATGAATATATTACAATGAAATAAAAATGTTAACATAATTAATTAATAAAGGGATACGGACGTAATCTCAGAACAAATATCAAATTTAAAATTCCTTGGTGATGGCACGAATGCATATATAATTTGTTTGGACGGACCCCGGCCGGACGAGCAAATAAACGGATATACATCTATATCATCAGTGATCTCCATGAGTCATGACATCGACATAATACAAACTCACAAATCGTGACCGTCCATCTAGCATTTCTGGCCTCCCGTAGTGGATGGATGGGATTGAAGATTATTTTGTATAGCACCCATGACCTATAAATAGCCCTCACTTCCAAAGTCTCTTACATACCAAAAAACAACACAAATCACTTGTGTCCTTCACCATCAACACCACCTCCCATAATGGCCGAGGAGCAAAAACACCACCACCTCTTCCACCACAAAAAGGATGAGGACCAGCCGCCTGTTCAGGAGTCGATCTACTCCGAGACCACCGGATATGGAGAACCGGGCGGTGGTTATGCCGAGACCACTGAGGTGATGGCTGTCGGCTCTGGGCCAGAGCACGACTACAAGAAGGAGGAGAAGCACCACAAGCACCTCGAGCACGTTGGTGAACTTGGTGCTACTGCTGCAGGGGCCTACGGTCTGGTATATCAAACTTTGCCTGTCTTCGTTCATTTGGATTAAATCAAAGATCGTTTTATTAGAATAAAAATGTCACCATAATATGGTTCTTCTTAAACATGTATATACGATATGGACATGAGGAACATATCTCCTCTACCGGAGGAGAAAAGGTTTAGTGCGGTGGTATTATTTTGACCTAAAATCATTAGATTTTAGGTTTGAATCTCACCTCTGAAACTCTTCGTATGAGAAAAAGAAAAAAGCTACCTCGATCATAAGAATCAAAATTGACAATACACTTGCTCTGTCGAGATATATATATATATATATATATATATATGATCAAATTCTTGTTCAAAAACACATAGTAAACGGGGAATAGAAATGAATCAAAGAAACTAAATCTATATATGTAGAGGAGTATTATAGACTATTTTCTTTCATCTTTCCCAGTTTAATTAGCCAATTATATTTTTTCCCCCTTTTATCTTGATTGAAATTGCCAATCTCAATTACGTGACTGATACTTTCACATGAAATCAAATAGTACGAGAAGCACGAATCAAAGAAGGACCCAGAGCACGCGCACAGGCACAAGCTCGAGGAGGAGGCTGCTGCTGCGGCCGCGGTCGGGGCAGGCGGCTTCGCCTTCCACGAGAAGCATGAGAGGAAGGACGCCAAGAAGGAAGACGAGGAGGAGCACGGCAAGAAGCACCACCACATCTTCTGATCAGTGATCTCGTTATTCATTAATGAGATCGACTCGATCAAAATATATATAAATTTTATCCGACCTACGCCTGCCCTGCTGCCATGAAATAACCGCTACATGTGTACTTAGTGAGCTTGAGTGAAAGGCTAAGAGCTGAGTGATCTTCTCTTCTGCATACTATATACGTGGCGTAGGCTTATCAGTGTGAGAGCTTGCTTTTGTAATCTCTTATGATCGTTTGAGATTTCGGAATAATATAATATATATAATATTTCCTCTGTAACTATATTTTTATGCGTAAGTCCATGTGTCCATCTTTCTTTAATTCTTCTCAAGACATTTTTTTTCCCTTCTCAACTGTTACAAAGACAGCCTCATGAATTTTGTATAAGGGAATACAAATCTAAACAAAAAGAAGATGGAAACTTACTGATGAGAATTGAATTTAAAATATTTTAATTTTTAGGTGACTTTGTGAGTTATTGGATACGCTTTTTTTCTCATATAATAATTATTTTTTCGATTATAATAAAGATTTATGAGTTTAATATAAAAAATAAAAATTTAATAAATCGATGCGGATAGTTTGATCACGAAGGTCAAATCTAATACCTCTTAATAAGCGAAAGCATCTGCCGCTCAGATGTACATCTCCTTTCTCGTACAATTGCTAATTTATTAATAACGAAAACACCTTGATCAACCACTTTGTATATGTGGCCAAAAAAATCCCACTATATATTGTAAACCAAAAATTCGACTATGCTGCAATTTATGAATTATGAGTAAACTTAAGCGAGGAATTAGCACTTATCCTAGACTTCTCAATGATATGAGCAGAAATAGTTTTCAGGTCTTCCTTTTTTCCCCGCGCGCCTTTCTAACAGCATAGATATAGCAAGTTTAACAAAACTCCATTTGGATAGTAGTTCGACGTTTATTTACTTTAAGCAAAGTTTTCGGATTGAGTTCTACAAAATGAAAATTCACGATTTAGAAACTTTTACCCCTTATTGGCCTTATTTGACTTGAACCTAGAGTAGTCACACTACAAGAAAACAGTCATATAGGGACGGAAAAATTGAGACCACGTGGTGCAAACCGAAAATTAATTGTTGTAGCAAAAACTGAGCTCATCGCTCCAGTCCACCTGCAGTGTCTCATCTTGCCATACCTCTTTAGTCACAGTACATGAGAAAAACAAATGATCTCGAGTCTCTGATATTAACGCAGCAAAATTGACATAAATTAATCAGAGTTATTGATAAGTCCTCGTTTGCTGATTCTGAACGTAGTACTGATCAGCCCGTCCAAGATAACAAAGCCATGAAACAATATAAGTGACTCTAGCTACATGGCATGACAACCATATGCATTAATGCCGTAAAACCTTCAGCTTCCGCCTACAAATAATGTCATTCCACACGCTCGAAAGCACAAACCGAGAACGAGAATTCCATAACATAGTGTGTTGATAAGCAAATTCCAACACTCTGTCAAAGTAAAATCATTAATTAATAGCTGAAAGATTCTAACCCCCCAGGATTTGGGCCCCGTAGTTGATAAACAAATCCCCTGGCCTTGTCATCTACTATGTATGTCATTTTCCTTTACTAATAAAAATTATATCTTTTTGTAGTAACCATAGAAGATCTACCACGAAAAACTTTCACTAGCATCCGATTCTATAACTCATCATGACCGCTCTGTCAATATCACCCGTCGAAGGGCATCTTAGACAAAATAAATAAATAAAAATCAATGCACTGTTGCGAGCACATGGGTGATGAATTATTTCATATAGTATTTTTGAAAATTTTAGATTTCTGAAGATGAATAGGAAGTTTTTATATTTCCAAACTTATTATTTATTTATTTATTTTTGGTCTAGTTGTTCAAGCTTTTGATGACTGGTGTTAAGGAAAACAAGGAACAAACAATGACAAATAACCACAACAATCTTCTTCTTGTATACATGGAAATGATTTGATGCAGTTCCAAGATGGATTCTCAGAGGTACAATCGGAACTCATATCATTATTGAAAAACACAGCTCGTAGGACAAATAGAAAATGGAATAACAGATCACCACTCGGAATAGAATTCAAGAGATAAAGATTAGAGTTTCACTTCTTTTGGAGCACCAAAAGATAAAGAAACAAGAGAAAAGAGTAAAAATTCTGCCGGAATCCCAGTCTGATTTTTCATTATTTTAGACGGTCCTACAATTACTTGTGGACTGAATTCATTGGCCTAAGTCCATAGAACACATTGAAACTAACATTTCAACTTTAATTAATTAAAATCTAACAATTTTCAAAGAGAATTAAAGCCCTAAATATTTCCCATGCAACAATCTCTTATTTATTGTAATTCTTGACTTTTGCTCAGCTACCTTCAGAATTCTTAACGGGCTGAGCTTCTCCATTTGGGTTATACGGCCTTAGTCACCGTTTTCATCAGGATTGCATTAGTCTTTTTATCGTTACGCAGCCGGAAGAAACGGTTTCAACCGTGCATCTCCTCTCAATCTTCACCCCTCCAGCAATGCATCATAGAACGAGTAAAGAATGCAGATGAACAGAGGAATGAGAACGCAACATCATTAGCCCGAACAAGATACTAAAAGGGCGGTCGTACTTGTCAGAAGGAACCTCCCGGTGCGTCACTACCATCGCGATGAGAAAAGCCACAGTTAGATACATGAGAAAGCTGTAAAAGAATTTCTGTGACGGACTTGTCGACATAGTGAAATAAATTTTTCCTGATAGTCGTTCGATTATGTGAAACTGCGGCCTGCAAGGAGTTCGTATCCATATTAATAGCTGCTGAAGATTGTTGCAACTGTTAGCTATTATGGATATATAGACAGATACGTCAGCCAAGGTAGTTAAGTTTAGAGAAACCATTTTACTAATTAATTAAATTGTGGCATTCTGGTGTCATATCTGTTACCAACAAATTGGCAGGCCCCGCGCATCCAACAGATACAAATTCTTCCTTCTTTTCTTTTTTTTTCCTTAAGTGAATGACGGATATTATTAACTTATTAGCTAAATCTAATTTTCAGCAGGACGTCCGCTTGACTATTCTCACAACCGAGGTGCTTTAAGTGGGCTCTTATAAAATTTCACTAGGTCTATAAACTATTGGGTCATCTTTAATCCAAAAGTTTGAGCTAATAGGTTGTAGTACCCAGTCTCTTATAAACTCGTGATTTTTCCTTAATTTTTCCGTGTGGGATAATCTCTCTTAATACCAGCCCTGACGTGATACCATATGGTATTTCTCACTCTTTACCTACACGTGCCACGTGAACACTTAAACACTCACCATCAACAACTTTCCTTGAGCCAGACTCTCCCTCTCATCCGGACTCTAGTCTTAACTATCTCAATGTAGGCTTCCCCTTCCACGCTCAGCCGAGGGGGTTCAAACCAATTACGATCTAGCCTTCCACTTCCGAATTGGGACTTGACTAGCTACAAATTCCACACCAAAGCTTGATGTGGTGTGAGTCCCCACACAGGCGCACGGAAGCGTAACCTTTTCTGATATCATGTAAAATTTCGTTGAGCCTATAATCTATTGGGTCATCGCTAACCCAAAAGTTCGAGCTGGTAGGTTGTAGTACCTAATCTCTTATAAACTAGTGAATTTTTCCTTAATTTTTTCATATGGGACAATCTCTCTCAAGAGTTTTAGTCAATATATTAGTCTAATATTGCGTTTCACCATAAAATAGAATAGAATAGGCCCAACCTACCAACTCGAGCTTTTGGATTGGAAATAAATCAAATCGCTTATAGACCCAGTGAATATTTTACATAGTATCAGAGTGAATTATGTTTCCACGTGTCCATGTGGACTCATACCTCACCAAGTCTCTAGTAGTCGAGTGTCTCCAATTAGACCCAAGTGTGATTCATTGTCAATTGTCGTCCCTCCTCCTCCCGAGCACGGAAGTCCAATCCCAACTTGTTGAGTATGTCTCGTATTCAGTGAAGAACCTGAAGACTCGAAGACCAGAGTAGTAAAAAGATTGAATGAAAAAGAAAAGGGTGAGATCTCATATTCTTCTTAGATTATATTTACTATTTTGTACGGATTTTGTTGTATCTCTTAAATCTTTAAATAGGGAAATTATCTCTTGGGATGTTAGAAATAATTCTAGAATATCCTTAAAATCTTTTAAAGGGTGAAATATCGTAGGATTTTATTGGGATATATTTGAGAAATATGGAAGGTATTGTATCTATTTAAAGGGGAAAGGATCTTGTATAAAGACAACATATTGTGTGAGGATCACGGGTAATCTTCTTAGAAATTCTTGGGTTTACTCTCTTAGAGCAATAGGGTTCATAGTGAGAGAGTGGTGAGAATTAAGAGGATTGTGAGCCTATTCTCGGGTTGGATCTTGTAACAGGGGCCGGGAAACGTCAGTGTGATCTCGATGTTCTAATCTCCGGTTTATCGATTTAGTGAAATCTCCATGCTTTGTCCATGGATGTTTCCCTGACTCCGAGGGTTTTACCACGTATATCCCGGTGTTGAATGTTCTCTCTTCTCGGTCTAAATTCCTCGAATTCGGCATCTTCCACAATGCAACTTGTAGTTAATTCTTGAGGGCGGGTTCTTCAGATCCACGTGGCACGTGAAGTGAAATGTCAAAGTCACACGTTGTCACATGAGGGCGGGTGTTAAGAGTTAATCCTATACGAAAAAAATATAATAGAAAAGTATAGGTTTATAAGAGATTGAGTTTCACAACCTATCATGTCAAGTTTTTAGATTGGAGACGGGTCCAATCGCTTATTGGTTGGAGATGAGCCCAATTGCTTTTAGGCCTAGTGGAATTTTATAATTCTAAAAGCCTACATTGCAGGCAAAATAATTCTCTTTAAAATGCAGTTTGTCAATTGTATCACACATTGTGATTAAAATTCTACATTTTCTAAATTTTTACAAAATCTACCTCATAGTAATATGTGAGAAAAAACCAATGATATTATTACAAATAATAATACTTACGACAATTATTTGAATAATTAATATCTATTCATCTATTTTATTGGAGTTTAAGTGATTTTTCTCATATATAATTTTGGGGAAATAGGTTTATCAAAAAATTTCTTTCTTCTCAGCTCAGATTAAACCGGAGCTGCTGATAAGTCATCTATTTCTCACCGCAGGTGGTTTGCGCAGGTGAACTAATTTTCGAACAGGTGGAGCGGGTGCCCGTTTTATAACAACTAATTGCGATGACATATATCAGCAAGGAACCTTTTTTTTTTTAATCCAGGAGGAACAAATTTTTTTCTTTCGCTGAAAAAATAAAGAACAGTTTTTTTATTTTTTGGGAAAAAATATTTGGTTTGTGTTCCCACTTTCATCTTGAAAAAGATTAAATCCATACACAACATTTTGGCTCTGTTAATATTTCATATAGTTCACCAGTAATTCAAAAAGATGCGGTAAATCAACTGAGCGGATGTTGCTACGACAAGTCACTTAGCAACAATCGCAAGATCCGCATATAGTTAAATATGCCCAAACTTTTGAACTTTGAGAGCAAATTAAGTGTGTATACGGGGAAACATGGACCGATAGCTTACATCAGCTGGATTAGAATTAAATGTTGGAACCGTGTTACGAAACATTTATGTCAAAATAACCTTTTTAAAATCTGAAAATATATATGCTAATGTAAATGGATAATTTGGAAACATAATCAAACCTATACAGTAACAGTTGACCTTGAAACATATATAGACATCCCCGTATGTCCACTGGTAGATTCAAGTAGTATAGTTATATGTGGGAACTGGGAAGTAGTTTATATTGCCCTTTCCTTTTGGGGGGGGGGGGGGGGGGGGGGGGGGGGGGGTTGGATGGGGCAGTTTTGGGGAGCCTTATATGCATATTAAGTATATATATATATATATATATATAATTAAAATTCACCCAAAAACATATATTACTAGTTTTTTCGTCTCGTACATTGCACAGGTGTTCATATATATTTATATCATTTTTATCGAAGTTATTTATATTTTTAAGCATAAATTATCTTATACAAAATAATAATAATTTTTAACTTTTAATTTTAATATAAATAATAATTTGCAACTATTTTTCAATAAAACTTATTATAATAATGATAATTTATATTCAATTAATATGCATCATATTTTTAAGTTAACCGTTACGATAAATTTATCACATATATTAAGTTTTGTAAATAGAATATATATTTGCATTTTTAAAACATTGTTTCTAACATCCTTATCTAAATATTTTATTTTTATTTTGTATCAATTAATAGCATTCTGTTATAAATTTTTTCTTTTAAAGGACCATGATAATTTCGGAAATTCTATATATCATCAAATTTATTTTTAGTGTTTATATCATTTGGGGTTTTCTATATATGTTCATTTTTAACGCATATATATATATATCATTTCTTATAACAATTATTCTGATTTTTGAAACATGTATTTACTCTTTAACACAATAAAATATGTTGAAAGTTAATTTGAAGTTTCATTCGATAATCAATTTATAAAATTAGACTACTTTTGAATGGTTCAATAAATATTTTTAACTAATGGTCTCAATACATTATATATTTATCTAATCGATCAATGTATAATATGAATATTTTTGTAGATATTCAAACAAAATTGGTCATGCACTTTTTAAATACAAAATTTGATGATATTCTTTTTTCAAATATATAATTTTTGTTTTTCTATATCACAATTAGTTCACATATTATAATAATTTTATCCTTCTAATAAAAATATATGCTAAGTTAATTTGAAAATTTATTCTATAAATTAATAAAATTAAACTAATTTTCAATGGTTCTACAAATATTTTCCCACTAATGGTCTCAATGCATTATATATTTATCTAATAATTGTACAATATACATATTTTTATAGATATTCACACAAATCTGGTTATATATTTTATAAATAAAAAATTTGATGACCACATTTATTTTTCGATTTTTTATATTACCATAATTTCATATATTACAATAATTTGGCCCTTATAATAATAGAAATTAGGTTAATATCTAACTAAATAATTAATTGTTAGTATTACTTAATTGTCACTTAATTTTTGAATTGAGCCTTTTCTAATAAGTCGAGAAGATATTGGGTTTTCATAATGGGCTTGATTTGATTATATCAATTCTCTTAATTTTTTAATATATTCTTTAAATAATTTTTTTATTAATTAGAGAGCATTTATTACAATAGGATACAGTTTTACTTATAATAGTAGGAGGGTCACGTGCATTGCACGTGGTTTGCATCTCTTCAGGCAGTTAGCATTCCAAGGAACAAGAACAAACAAATTATTTTACTAATAAAATTGAAATCAAGATTTTACAATAAGATAAGCTTGGAAGAACACAATATTTGATGATTAAACTAACAAATAAATATCTAGGTAAAGCGTTATGTACCATTAGATAAAGACAAATATTAAATAAAAAGTAAGCTACTATAACATGGGCATAGGTCACAAAAAAAAAACTTTTAAAAAATCAGAGCAATCCAAAAGGTACAGAACATGGCACAAATGCAAGTGCAATATGCACTACATCAACAATGTTCTGTGACTTGGCAGTTTGGTATCATAGCTTGGATATGAGTTGACAAATCATATTGATATCACGAGAAAAAGTATTTGATTGGTGATTCTTATGGATAGAGGGAAATGATTGGAGAGACCAGAATCCACTCCCATGATTTATTAACTGGGAGATATGTAGCTCATATTGGGGGGCTACATATCGTAGAGTTCATCCTAAAACTTGGGGACGAAAAGTCAATAAGAAGCGTACCAGACAATGAGAACTCAAAATCCACCCACTCTATCAAGGATTTTGAGAAAGAAAGATCTTTCTTTTTTCTTTTTCTTTTTTTTTTTGCTCCTTTTTCCACATAAAGACATGCATTAAGAAACCGCATCTGTAAGAAAGATGACGTATAAGATTTTACAGTAGCAAAAGTATATCACTCAAAACTATGCCATCTCTAGGAGAGAGCAAGTTCAATGCAAAATGAACAGACAAGAGACAAATCAAAATAGCATCATAAAGCCAAAAATAACATAGTGAGAACTAGAACCTATGTTGGACAGAAGGTACAACAGCATGGAGATAATAACCGAACCAAAATATCTTTGTATAATATAAAAATATAATTAGAGCAATTACTTGTAAATTTAAAGACGAAGGAGGGAAAGAACAAAACACAACAAAATATACCAAAGCTAGTATTCATGCTAGAGTGATGCGAAAGAGAAGATGACCAATTAGCAATGATAGACAACAACTAGGGCAACTGATATTGTGGTAACCATCATTCTGCCTACAACAACTAGACTCTTCGTTTTCTGTTAGCATGACTCTCCTCCTCTTTTGTTTAGTTATTGGTTGACCATACCAATTGCATTATGTAGGTGCAATTTTTTTTCCCTTTCCCCTAAAAGAATGCATAATTAAAGAGTACATCATGAGCTATAAGTAATGGACCGAGTTAGATAGTATGCTGATAGCATACATGCTAACATACAACAAAATTAAAGAGGGACATGATAAAATATAAGGAAAAGTCATATTAGAACTTATACTGAGCCATAGTGGCTAGATGATGAAGATTTTTCTTTTGGAGCAAAGGAAATGAAGATTAAAGATTATATAGTGAGCATATATATATATATATATATATATATATATATATTCATGCTGGAAAGGAATCTCTATTGTGTCACATAGTGAGCAAGATTGCATCATTTGGTACTGAAAAATGTAGGAGCAACATAGAAGCAAACCAACTCCCAATAGATGGATAAAGGCACAAGTATCTTAAAAGTGTGTAATAGGCAAGCATACATTGAAAGTACAAGCTAGGATGACTAATGGGAAAGCATGAATAAGCAATTGACCAAAGGCAAAACCAATAGAAAAACCGCAAAGTAGTTGTAAGTGGGGGGAAAGAAAAAAAGAGCTCACCTGAGTCCATGGCATTTGAAATAGCAGGAGGTAGAACGAGAGCTTAGGCCTGCACCTATATGAGAAAAAATATCATTGCATTTGGTGTCTAATGAGGCTTTATGAGAGAACGATATTGTAAACTGCACTCCAAAAATTTGATTAGCACAAGAGAAAAGGTGAACAAAGATCATGTCATAGCAGCCACAGGCCAAAAAAGGAATGTACTTGATTTCAAGGTCTAAAAGCATAAGATAGAATCGGAGATGGCAATAGCTCTTGTAATGTAGTAGGAAGAAGTTTAAAGCTTATATTAAGAAACTTGTGGTAACAAATACAAAATAGTGATATTCCTACATCAAGAATGGAAAAGAGGAAATGAGACGCTTCATATCCTATAGGTAAAAGTAAAACTGGGGACGGATAAAAGAGGGGATTAATTAAAAGACTAAATCACAAAGGGAAAAAAAATACATGTTTGATACTATGTGTATGTCACTGGTGCTCCCAATTCTATGGATTCAACACAATCGGTATTAAAAGTGTTTTACAATATTATGGATTATTCCCACATCCATGTTAATAACTTAAATATCTCAACTTTGCATCAGACATAGAGAAGAACAGACCAAGCGATAAATAAAGTGTTGCCAAAATTAATGTAGAAGAGATTGTCAAACCACTTTAGGCATGGATGAGACTCTCCTTACTAATAGCTTCAGCAGCTCCAGCTTATAACATTAAGTAACGAAATTGACCGTGAGTTCAAGCAGACCAGTTGCATTGCATTATTCTTAAAACACATTTTCTGATAATTAAGTTTAAAAGGAAAAAAATAGATTTTGGAAAGTCTCTTTTCAGACCTGAGCATTAAATGCTTGAGAAATTCAGCGTGGGAGCAAACATCATAAAGAGACAAACCTGATTCAGGATCTCTCGAATAGTCTAGGAGAGCTACCATAACCTATAATAATAAAAGGCATATAAAAGGTCAGGACAATGATGGCGAATCATCCATTGAAAAAGAATAATTCATAACAAATAAATGTAAAGGATGATGTACAATCCCCCATGCACATTAAATTGCAAATTAGTACAAGGGACAGATTTCACCCCCAAACATCATACCTACCTATCAGCGAGATCACTTTATAATAAGCAAGAGATTCATAACTTTATGAAAAAAGCCAAAAGCATGCGACTGCAATGCATAGTTGCAAGTGCTATTTAGCTTTTCTCATGACAATTACTTTGGGGCCCATCTTTGAGAACCAAATGAAAATTCCATCTAACAAAGAAAGAAAGTAACAGTAAAGCCAACAATTAACATATAAAATGTACCATTTCCACGAAAATAGAAGCAACCAGATGAAGCGATTAAAGAAAATCATTAGCACAATAGAAGACAATCATAAAGTTCATCACAAACACATATGGGCAACTATCAGTGGGCATTTCACCTGTTTGCTACCAATCAAAAAGGAAAAGAAAAAAACTCACTTCTTTGGAGCGAAAGTTGATCGCCTGGTGGCAAGGAGCACGGGATGATTAGAGGAGGCTTTTATCAAGTAGGTTAGAAGTAAAAAATAGACGAACTAGTGGCACATAGCATGGGATGACTGAGGTAGGCATTTGATTGAGTAGGTAAAAGACGGTAGATGGAAGTAGAAATAGAGGGAGGAGATGAAGGGAGGTTAGATGCTCTTTGTCTGTGAAGCAATATAAAGTTCATGATTCAGACACCACCACAGGAGCAGGTGCGATAGAGAATTAGCGAAAAATCACGAACATCTGAATGGGCCCGGAAGAGGCAACAAACCCCGACACTACATCGCTGCTAGTTAGGCGTGGGATTGGGGCCAAACGGTAATAGATAATTTTCGATCCTTTTCGATCACAGCAGAGTGAAGTAGGCCAAAGCATAAGCATGGAATGGACTCAAGATGTGGTAGAGCATGGGAGAAAAGCAAAAACATAGATTGGAGAAAGGAGCACTGAGAAGGCAAAGGTAAAGGTGACCGTTCGGTGTGTTTGGTTGTGGCGGGCTAGCTAGTGTATGTTGGGAAAAGAGGAAGCGTAAGCACATACCTTATTTTTTATTTAAACAAAAAGGCATGAGGTTGTGAAAACACATGAATGTGAAAATAAATGCGGGAGCTTCTGCTTTTCTAAATAAAGTAGTAGATATATGAATATGGGTATGGATTGAGAGAAGATTATCGAGTTGTATACCATGGGGAAAAGTATAGTAACCCTTTACCACCCCTCCCCTCCAAATATGGAACCTAGTGCTTGAGCATTTGTTGCGGGAAAGGCTATGAAGCTCGCTAAAGGGTATAATACCGTCATCCAGGTCTTGGTTGTTAGTATTATTGCATTTTCCTAGCCCCACCTAAAAATTGGTATTAGAGCCAATTCGTAGGTGAGGCTAGGAAAATGCAATAATACTAATAACCAAGACTTGGACGACAATATCATACTCTCTAGTGAGCTTCATAGCTTTTCCTGTGAAAAACGCTCAAGCACTAGGTTCCATATCGTCGCCACAGAACTTGATTTTTAGTATTACTGATTCCCTAGAATCACCTCGAATCGCATGTGAGCGACTTTCTTTTCGATGTGCAGAATCCTCTTAATAAGCAAGCACAGAGCATCCTTACGTCAGGTCCTAGAATTATAAAACTATCGGGAATTCTAAACCCTTAGCCCAGAACGAGAGAGTTTAGAAGAGCATACTGAGAGAGAGTGCATCAGAAAGGTTTTCTAATTACTTTTTGATTAGTCTCTTTCAATGGAGGAGCTGCCATTATATAGCCAGAGCTCGATACAACACGACAACCAAATATTTTGAAATGGCCGACAGACGTGGCCTGATACTTTAAGGACCATATCCAGAGCTTGATTGAGTTATTCATCCGTCAGACTGTTCCATCAATGTTCATCATCAGGCCTCATTATCATCGGTTGGGGCCAGTTGGCAGGATCCCATAGATAATTATTATTGAAGCTGAGACCGGCTTGACTTTCAGCTTGAGTTAGAGGTTAGGAGCTGGGGCCGACTTGGTCTTCATCTTGGATCGGTGGTTAGCCAATTGTATCAGTTGGTGGGTTCAAGTCCTGCTGCATGAAGGCTTTAAGATCTAGCGAGTTTGGATCTTGGGAGTCTAATGGAGGGATTGGATTCTCCCTATTGTAGTCCTACAGGACCCTTAGGATGATAGGCCCGATGAGCAGGTAATCTCATGAATAGTCCCAAGGGACTTGGACAGTAGCCGATGGCCAGATGACTCGGGGAATTACATCATTCCATTCACAGATCATCCTTTAGAATTCTCTATATTGATCTTCCAAATCTATGATGTCTGTAGTGAAAGTCCTTTATACCTCAGAGGAATAGGTTCGTTGGAACCCCGCAAGTTCTCCATGTGCTCGGGGTATTCTTCCTCTTCTAGGAACCATACTCCACGGCTATTTGAACAAGATAATGGTATGCTTGCTTAGCAGAGATTGTGAGTGCACCCTTCTGGTTTCTCACTCGAAGAGCTCTTTCCACTGAGAGATGGATCGAAGCCGCTCTAGGAACTAAATGAAGTGGGTATCCGGGTTCCTATCTTCAATAGGGTAGCTGAGCGTTTCCCTTTCTGGGAGGTTACGATTGAGAAAATTGAGAATCAACTCTAAATCGAACTGAATCCCAATAGTATAGATGTGGCATAAATACCAAAACATCCATTTCATGTCCTCAGGATATGGCCAGCTACATGAGTGCCTGAATGGGTGAATGAACAGGTACCGAAGGTGCATCCCAAAAGGTTAGAGGGTAAGACCTCCATGGTATCGGAAGACACTGTATTGGTATTCCCATATGAGGCTTCGGGCTTTGACTAGGAATATCTTTGTCCTTACGAGATCTGAGACTTTGGGGGGAATGTCACCTCTAAGCCTTCCAGGCAATCCTAGTCTCCAATGCACTCATGCACCTTGGTTCTAGGTCCGTAGGGTTGTGAACATGCAGATGATAGGCAAAACCTGTAGTGACTGCCCTATCTGTGCATGTTCCTTCCTTGATAAGAAGTCTGCGAGGGTGTTGTGCTTTCCCTTGATGTGCTTGACTCGAGCTCGAACTTAGAAAACCATTCGGCCCATTTAAGAACCTGAAGATGAGACATCTGCTTCTACTTGAATTGAATCCTCTTTGGGAAAGAGGACATGTCCATCTTGATTGAAAACTTATGCCTGATCAAGTGGAACTCGAACTTCTTTATTACACTCATAACCTCCAGGATTTCTTTAAACATGGAATGATAATACTGCTTTGACGGTTTGAACTTTCCACTCATATATCCACAGATGTGGCATTTACCGTGGAGCTCTTCATTAGGACTGCACCCCAATACTTGTCACTTACATCAATCCAGATTATTCTCTTTCCTGAAGAAGGAATCTAGAGAGGAGGTAGGGACTGCATTTGTGCCTTGAGTTCCTAAATTGCCCTGGTTTGGGATGGCCCCCATGTTGGGGCATCCTTTTTCAGCATTTTCTCAAGCGGGCGAGGGAACCAGACGATTTTTTGAAAGAAGTCTCTGAGATAGTTCATTGTCCCAAGAAAATGTTAATTTTGTTTCTTAGTTAGCAAATCCTCATGATATTTTAATAGCTCCTGGGCCACATGAGGCTTCGGTTGATACTGGCTTTCTACAATCTTCATTCCAATAAATTGAATTTCTCGTTGACCAATCACCATCTTCTTCTAAGAAAGCATGATACCGTAATTGGATACAAAGTCCAAGAACTGTTGGAGCAAGCAAACACGGGCCTCTTTGGTTGGGCTAAATAGAAGGATATCGTTTATGTACACGAGAGCCCGGTCCATGATAGGACTGAATATAAGACAAATGGCCTTCCGAAATAGCAATGGAGCTGTCTTAAGCCCAAAAGGCATGACTTTCCACTGGTAATGGACGTTCGGAAAACAGAACCCTATTTTGGGCCTATCTTCGGGATGGATCCTAAGTTCCTAAAACCTAGCTTTCAAGTCAATCTTCGAGAACACCTTTGCTTGGGATAGGCTAGTGAATAGAGCTTGTTTATTGGACAGAAGGAACTTGTCATCTTGGAGGAAATGGTTGAGGGGCTGGTAGTTGATAACCAGCCTCAACTTGACTAGGATCTGTTCCAATCTCTTGTTGACAGAAAAGGCCTCACATACCCATGGTGAATTGGAAGGCTCGATGAGGTCTTATTGCAGGAGATCTACACACTCGGAAGAGGCAAGTTGTTGATGTTTGGGGCTCATTCCAGAGTGGTTGTCCTTGATTGGATTGATGTCCTCGTTCTTCTTGAACGGCAGCCTAACATAGAATTGCTCACTCTTCCACAGTGGATGAGGGCATTTCTTGAGGAACTCTTGGTGAGAGTCTGCACAAGACTTCTCTTTAAGACCGTTGACCAATTTCTCAATCTCACTTTGTTGTGCCATGAAGAGTAGGAGAGTTTGCACGTACAATTGAAAGTATTGCTTAAAAAGGACTCCTTCAGGCATCATTATGAGTTTAGCCATCTCGGTAATGATATCCCAACCGATTACAATATCCTTCCTGGGCAAAGTAGATCCAAGCACCTTTATGATAAGAGAGCATCCAGGGAAGAACTGGATTTTTATTGGCTTGCTTTTGAGGTGAGTCGAAAACACCTCGCTGGAGGAGATACTGAAATGCTTAGTGTAAGGCTTGCAGTACTCCTTAGAGAGAACCTCTGGATTCATAATTATTTGGGCAACTCTAGTGTCTAGGATTGCAATAACCTCGATAGGTTTTGTATACTTTGAGGAATATACGGAGACTGGAACATGAGGGACCGAGTTCACCAAGTTGATATCTTCAGTCATCTCTGCCGCCACGTAGCAGGAGTCAGACTCAGGCTCTGAGAAGTCAAAGTCAAAATTCGTAAGCACTTCTAACACCGCAATTGAAGCGAGTCCGACTTCTTCATCCAAAGAGAAGAGTAACTCCACTTCATCTTTCTTCAGGGAGATGCCAATAGCATTCTCTAGTTGTTGTACCAGCTTAATTCCTCGCTTCGGGGTGCTTGGGCAATTCTTCGCACAGTGGCCCGATCGGTTACAGACGTGGCACCTAGAGGATTTGAACTTCTTTCCAAACCTTTTCTTCTTCCTCGGGTACTTTCATTTCCTTCTAGAATACTTTCTAGATTTGGCCTTGGACATCTTCTACTTCTTGTAGTGTTTTTTCTTTTTAGTGGAGCAAATGTAAGTCCTGTCTTTCGAGGAGCACTTGATGTATAACTCCGGCTTTCCACATGCTCGATCCATAGCTTTGTCTCCCTTCACATACTCTCTGATCAACTCCTTTTTCCTGCAGATGTCATCGAGATCTAAGTGGACTTCTTGTTGAATTTCACCAACCATGCAGTCGATGACTCTTCTTCTCCTAACTTGTAAAGCTCGTTCGGTAGCCCTTGCTAGAGGGGCTGGGATTAAGGAGCGAAAGGCTTACTTCAGGGAGATATTTGCTCCGAGCTCATAGAACAGGTGAACCATGTGCTTGAAATGGAGGTACAGGTACTTCCTTTTGTACAAGTAACATTTAACATTTCCTCACAAAGAACTCTCGTCTTTTTAAGCTCCTTGAGATCATCAGGGTTCCCGATAAAAGCCACATGCATCAGTCTGATGGCTTCAGTGAGATTCTGATAGAGGAAATAGACACGGTCTACTTCCCCCATAATGGTCCACCAATTGCAGAGTATTCCAGTAAACCGAGCCACAAAATTAGCCTGAATATTGTGGTTGTTCTAGGTAGCTAATGCTCTTTGGGAAAGGTAGGCCATGAACTCCTTGAATCTATCTAGCTACTTGGAGTAAGGGATATCGTCTAATGTAAAGACAATATTTCCCTTTACTAGAGGTGCTGATGCTACTGGTACATATTGTTGGTCTGAAACCTCAAACCTAACATTTTCGTCTGGGTCTTCTACTCCTAGCCCTCTTCCCATCATCTTTAAGGACGGATAAGAGTCTTCCGATTCTTCTGTTTTCCATGACGAATCCTCTGAGACAGCCTCTGAGGGCTCAATCTCTTCTTCTTGAGATGAATCATATGGTTCTTCATATATGTGCATGCTACTAAAGACGATCATCTGGTCAGCTTGGCAGCTCTTTTTTAGGAAAGAGCTTATAGGGTTCTCCTTGGAGGAAACCATAAAGGCTTTCTTAACTTCTTCTTCTTCATCTTCGGGATTGGGTGTTGAGGCAGAAGGGACTTCAGTAGGAGAAGTTTCTTGCACTTCATTCCTCTCTTCCTTTTTCTTTCGTTCTGCCTCTTTAGCCTATCTGATCCAATCCCTTAGATCGACTAGGTTAGCTTTAGGGGACCTTCGTTCTTCCCTTGAGGGGAAAAATGTTGAGGACCTCTCAAAGGAAAGTCTTTCCAGAAAACTGAAAAGACTAGAGATTGGTGACGATGGTGCTGATGCTGGTGCTGGTACAAGGACTCCAGCTAGAGCCGCGATCTGGTTTCTCAGTTTACGGATCTCTTCTTCTTTCCTTTCCAGATCAATGTGGAAGTAGGAGACAGAAGGGGCTTCTTGGATCTCATTGAATCTCTTTTCAAGCACTTGGAGAAGTGACTATGTCTCCTGGTGGTGGCGATCAACCTTGTGGTCAAGGTGGTTTAACTGTGTGATGAGAGAGTCTACTTGAGTCTCGATGGTCGAGAGAACGTGCTTTTGAGCCGTCGCATTTTCTGACTGCCAATTAAGAATAGCCTCCCTGGTAGTGATCTTTTGGGGATTCCTCATTTCATCACGACCGGTTAGGTTCGGGGCTTTGAAGGCATGAGTATGCCTTCATTCGCCATCAGTAAACTGTCCCAACTGGAGGAACTCGTCATCTTAGGCTGGCGAAGTCGAGTGGAACATGCAGGAAGGGGTTGCTTGGGGAATCTCCGCAGGTAGCTATCCTTTATGCACCATCCGGTTGATAACCTTCTCTGCCAGCGATGGTGGCACCATGTCCTTGAGATACTCCCGAGCATCTTCGGGGTTCTCCTATTTATGCTTCTTGACCTACTTGAGAATGGGTTTGTAGCTGGGTAGGACCTTCTTCTTCTTTTTCTTTGGGATCGATAAACTTAGATCTACATCCGGTTCAGGGGGAGTGGAGTCTATGTTTTTTGTAGCCTCCTCAGAGTAGGGCGGCTCTCTTTTTTTCTTGTGGCAGACGTCATAGTCTCCACAATCACAGACATCATAATAGCAGTATTTTCCCTCTGGTTGGCTAAAGAAATACATTGAGTTCCCGTTTCCATTAAAAGAGTGGGTCGGGGGCATCTGCTGCTGGGCCTTCGAGTTGTCACGCAACCCTTCCTCTTCTGCCTGCATCATCATGATCGTTTGGAATATCGGAAGGGCAAATGGTTCCGGGTTTTGGACCAGTTTATGATCAAAGGTAATCACAACATTTCCATCGTTTAGAACTTGGGCTCCATGGACTGGATAGGCTGAGCGTTCTGGTGGAGACGCTCGTATAACAACCAACCCCTTTTTTTTCCCTCTCTTCTTGGTTGAATAGTAACTCTTTATCTTTCATACCTTCACAATTGTAGGTCCGTCTTTTTAGATCTTATTCATTCAATTAAATTGAAGTATTGAATGCATCTTTTGTGGTCTTCAATCTCTTATATATATTTGTAGTTCGTTTGCACAAATTTGAATCTATCTTTTCTAGAACTTAGAAGTCCAAAGCCCAAAGCAGTCAAGTTGCAGTAGCACGATACTGAGCCATCCTTAAAGGCGCCAAGAAATTGCGGTCTATGGTCATGAACAATCAATATTTACATGAAGCGGATGTAGTCTAAATATATTATTTACTGGGACATCATGGAATATCGATCCAAAAATTTGAGGGTGAAAATGGGAGGACAGAAGATTAAGTGCCAGAGATATGACGTCTTTAGTAGAATTTTTCTCTATCAAAATTCTAACACCTTATTCACCCAAAAAAAAAATTCTAACACCTTAACCACACTACCTCGGCCCAAATGTTTGTATTATTACATATGACTGCAACCTAAGTCCTAAACCCAAACCAAATTAGCTCGGCCCAAATACCTGAAATTTTATAAATGGATTTACCCGACGTGTATTTTGTTTACTTCACATTTTAAAATCTTCGTGACTGGTAGGAGGCTTAGATCGAGACTCTAAACAGCTTAACATTTCTAAATAAATGAATAAAATCCTCATACTTAAAAACATGTATAAACTACTTCGGACTTTTCTCGTCAAACCCTTGTTTTCTTTTTTTTTTAAGATCTACCCAACGTGGTTTTGTCTCTTATTTTGTTTGAACATTATATGTTGTTTTATGACCATCATAGTACGTATGAACTAAAATAAGGCTCATTACCGTCTAATAGGCCTACCCCAAGCTTGGAGATTGAAATCCCAATGAAATAACAAAGATAGAAATTGCTTACCAAACCCAGCCCAGTCGAAACTCATGACATGAGAAAGTTTCACTGCTATGATTATTGACTGTTCATTTGATCCTGCCCGTTTTATTTCTCACTTATCAAAACATATAATATTGATATTCGGATTTGGTCGATCAAATTAATAGCTCTCATCAAAATGTATCTTTACTTGATCCAAGTCTAACAGCACGGATCTAAACACGGAAATCCCTAGACGAATTTTAGGTAGAACTGGGTAATAACTAGCTAGTATTCAGTAATATTCGATCATAGTGATTTATGATATAGCTATTACAAGGTTCCGTAAATCACAACAGATGGAATGCCGATCAGACAGTAAATTAAAGAAAGGAATTCTGTTGATAAGTTTCGACTGGCACCCAAGGGAATGAGTATCATGTCCTGTAACCAACGGGGAGCAACGTTTACGTGACGATAGACTGGTCTCCTTTTATTTGATTCTTTTCACGTACGTCGTGATAAAATTGAAAACATCATATACTCAACAACACTTCAAACTCGCAACCCGTAAAGTATGTTGAAAATCTCTTTAACCTACCAATAACCAAGACCAAAATGGTAATATCCATTGTAAAGCATGCAAAGTCCATCACTAATTCCTTAATCTTATTCGAACTGGCATCATCAGTAGCACGACATTCGGCCGGTTTACTAAGGGCTCGACTCTGCCTCGTGTAGGTCCTTCATCTTATTGCTCTCTGGGGACAGCAGCGTTGAGTTATGCACGGCCTCATCACAGTAGCCCTCCAGAATATCACCCTCCTCCGTGGTGTAGCCCAGGGTACCGAGCAGATTGGGCCAGCAGTCGTGCTCGATCGTCCTGATGGCATCGCAGCACTTCGGGCCCAGATAAGTCTCCCCGTTGAGGAAGAACATTATAACCTCCCCGGTGCAAGACTGGAGCTGGAACATCGACTCCCAACAGCTTGGAGACTGCTGATCATCTAGCCTCAGGCGAGCTACCAAATCAGACTTAGAGCCCTCCGGTGTGGTCCGTGCCCCTACTACAGACTGGCAGCTTAGTGATGCTAGGAGGATGGCGAAAAGAACGAGCTTGACCATGGCAGTAACCATTTCTGTCGTACACGTCTAATCCGATAGTAAAACTTTCGAGTGAGCTATTGGATTATATAGGCAAATGATTAAGGGGAAGCAATTACTGATGGATTTATGATAAAGGCGAAATGGAAAGCCAGAGGGCGAAGAAATCGTTATGTAATGCGAAAGGTTGTGTAATTATATACCACAATAAGTGCTCTGAATAAATCCTATCAATAAAATGAATAAATAATTAATCTGAGATGTACAACAGCAAACCGACCTTAGCTCAGTTGGTAGAGCGGAGGACTGTAGTGGGAACACAGCTAATCCTTAGGTCGCTGGTTCGATTCCGGCAGGTCGGATATTCTTTTTTCCTTTTTCTCTGTCCCCATTTTTTTTTATTTTCTTTTTGTGGATAACATGGGCTTCTACTAGTTCATTGGGCCGATCCGTTTTATGAATATGGGCTTCTATATTCATTGGGCCGGCCCAATCAAAAAATATACAAATTTCTGCGTTACTGGTCGTTTGAGCAAAAGAGAGCCGGAGTCAAAATAATTGAGCTAATTACACATGTCACATAACATTTGTTGAACCGCATTATAATTTATAACTAATCGTTCAAGTGTGGAATTATGTTCAGCGCAACGACGCTCTATACTTAGCCGGAATTATAAAGTTGCGGCATCAAATATCGTCCATTAGCTTACCTCTCTATTTCATTGCGTACTCTCATGTTTTGCCCCAATTACGCATGGGCAAAAACAAAGTACTTGACCTTATTAGTCATATTAGATAAAGTAATGGCATCTTGAAAAAAAAATCAAAGAGTGGAAATTTTGAACAATGAATATCTTAAACCATCATGTTTCCGACGGTACGGGCAATTGGGATGATCAGGGTTATCATAATATTATATGAAACTACTTTCGGACTACGTCTTAGGTTGTCTAACTTCTCATACTGGATCAATTCTAGTCTCGTAGACGAGGTCGACATTATTTTTCTGGGCAAACAGAAAATGTTTTGAATTTTTGAATTTTTTTGGGTACCTGGAGCCTAGAGAGGGTGAGAAGTTTGCCAAATGGAAATCAAACAAATGGGAAGCGCCACGTGTTCCCGCCACTTTTTTCGGTCGGAGACTCGCGGGCTTCCTCTGGCCATACCCGACCGGTACTGGTAAATTCGCACCGACAGTACAGTCCTGCATTAAATCACCTGACACTGACAAGATCAACCCCCTCCAATTCCTTAAAACAACAAAAATCCAAATTCCGAAATATATATATATATATACTAATCGTAAAACGAATGCATTGCGCGATATTATTCCATCAATTTGAAAAAAATTATAATTACAAATTAAAAAGAAAAATTGTTTGGAGAATTAAGTAAAAAAATAATAAAATACACAAACTTTCATGTTTAGTAGTAGAAGAACTTACTTATGAGAACTTGTGCATAGCGGTAGCAATGCCGTTTAGGAGATGAAATTCACATAGCCAATCTTGAAAAAAAAATTTTAAAAAAGTAAAAAATTAGAGAAAATAAAAGAATGAAAATTTTCAATAAAAATAAGAGAAATCAAAGTATAAATTTAATTAATCATCTACATCTAGAGAGAGACATAATTTCTAGAGTCGGCGTTTAGTTGGAAATGTATTTTTTGAGAACTGAATAGGCTCCTACTTATATGTGTGATAATTCATATTATAATTATCATACAAAATATAAGTAAAATATAATTTGATTTATTTTCTTTTTTTTCGCTGAACAAATCTGATTTGTTGAAAGGAAAAGAAAATTCTTATATATCTATAAATATTATCTAATGTATTTTTAAAAGTAGATATTTGTAAAAATGTATAATTCATATATACTATATATACTAAAGGTTGTCCACATAATCATATATTAACATATTTTATAGTATATATTCATATACTTATTTTGATGTTAATATTCAATTATAAAATATTAATTGTTTTTTAAAAATTTGATATTATTAAATAATATATGTATATAATAAAATCTTCTCATTTATTTGAAATACATTATATTAAATAGATTATAAAGAAATCAAGAAATTGGTTTTTTGGATAAGATATCTTTTAAAAAATATTTTTTATTAAAATTTATTTCGAAAATAAAAAATTCAAAAATCTAAAAATCCATATATCAATAAAATATTATCTAATCTATTTTTTAAAAAAAATAGATATTTATAAAACAATATAATTCATATATGCTTTTTCTTATTATATATACTAAAAATTATGCACATAACCAGTGTTATCAGAACCGGACCGGACATCGAACCGGCAGAGGTATGGGGTCACGGGTTTATGGGTTCAACCGGGGTTCGATGGGTCGGACCGCATATTTAATTAAAAAATAAATAAATATTTATTATTTAAATATAATAATATAAAAATTAGAAATATATTTGAGGAACCTTTCCTCAGTACATTACTACATTTCTTTAGCTGTTTCTTTTCTTTTTCTTCCTCCTTAGTTCCTCCTTCCTGAATCAGGAGTAGGTGTATTGTTGTTGCTGGCACTAGCAGAACTCATTGTCCAGCAGCCTATAACGATGAAAAAAAAATTCATAGGAGTAAAGATCAGAACAGGACAAGAGTTACGGAACAGCAACATAATGGGAGTTAGAGAACAGCAAATTTGAAGCAGCAGCTAATTTGAATTTGACACACAGAAGACAAGAGTTGCATAACAGAACAGAACTACAGTGAAGTAGAGTTAAGCAAAAATTCATATTTAAGATGCAGATTAAGATGCAAAAGCAGTGAACTACAGTGAACAGAACTACAAAAGATTAAGATTAAGAACAGAACTACAGTGAACTACAGTGAATGGCTGCTTCAAAGATTCTAACCAAAAGCATTAGCATGTTTAAGATGCAGATGAATTATCGATGAGATGGAAAATAAGAATAATAAATGAGTCAGATCATGATTTAAGTATGGCAGGCTTTCAAGTATTGAAGCAATCGACATTTCAAATAAAATAAATTCATCAATTACTTAAACGATTCAACCAGCATGTTATTTGAATTCTATCAATTCTAACTTGTTACTTCAGAAAAAAATCACAAAACTAGTAGTGTCACAGGAATGATACTTCCACAGCAAGCTCGAAGACATCATCATCAGATTATCAATGGGGTGAGTTTTTAAGTCGAGATCGATAGTTTCAAGACTCTGCTAATGCAAAGTTGGTCTAACTGGAAAATTTATGCAGGGTCTTAATACAAGTACTTTGCAGTTATGTGACTCTGCCACTCTATGCTCTAATCATACAGGTTAGTAGTAAATCCTCCTACTTTTGGTTCCCCCTCCATCGATCTGTTCAGGAAATCAATCACTAAACCAATTCAGCACCAATTCACAGAAGCAGGGCAAAGAAAGGAGCCCTAATTCACAGCACCAATTTCACTCAGCTGATACTGAAGTAGGAGGAGGAAGATGCAGAATCGAAGATTAAACTGAGAGAAGCCGAGAAGAGACAAAAGGAAAAGCTCTAACCTGTTCCAATCTTGCGTTGCTCGACTGAGAAAGGGAAGCTCGGCCTCGAATTGAAGTTGCTGATGAGTCGAATCAGCCGATGCCTGAACTTAATAGGACCGGAGAGTGACGACACTGACGAGAAGAAGGAAGATCGAAGAGGATCGCCGACTAGGGTTTTCACCTTCAGACTTCAGCTTTCGATTTTTTCTTCGATTCAATCCTGCTCTATTGAGTTTGGGCGACTGAACACCGAATTTGGTTTCGGGCTCGGGTCGGGAGATCCGGATTTCACTTAAAAATCGTGAACCCATCAACCGGCCGGTTCGAATGGGTTTGATGGGTTTGTTTAAAAACCGGCCGGTTTTCTGGGTTCACCGGTTTTTTTATGCAATTTCGGTTTTTTAGGTAACCGGACCGGACACAGGTCCGGTTTCCGATCCGACCGATCGAACCGCCCGGGTCGGTCCGGGTCTGATAACACTGCACATAACCATATATTAATATATCTATATTATGTATGAATATATAATAATATATACTTTTTATGTTAATATTTATGTGATGAAATATTAATTTTATTTTTTAAAAAATAAGATTATTAAATAATATATAAATTAAAAAAATCAAGAAATTGTATTTTAGATGAGATATCTTTTAAAAAATATTTTTTATTAAAAATAATTCGAAAAATTAAAAAACTTTAAAAAAACCTAGAAAGTTCCATTTAGAAAATTCATATTGCATTCAATGGAGATTACCATATTATCCAAAAGATTTTATAATATTTTCGGTTTTATTAAATGAAATATTATTTCAGAAGATTTTTTAAATTTTATAATTGAGAATAATTTAAAATTTAAAACATCAAGAAAATTTTATTCATAAACGGAGCATTCTAAGACTATCTGACCGAGCCCACCACGTACATTACTTTCATATATATATATATATATATATATATATATATCGGATTCTCTGATTTTTATTTTTATTTTTTTGGTTGAAGGATTCTCTGATTCTATCATGTATCCAACCATGCGGTACTTCTGAAAGCAACATCTTTGTCTCTGTATTCAGTATGGCATTTTCTTCAATCCAATGCACTCTTACTTCGGTCCGAATTCATATTAAAGTGGATCTCTCAATCGTGAAAATTTTTCGTTCACAATCCTCAAATCATAACCCCTTTCCAAAAAAAAAATTATAAAATTACATGAACCAATTTACGGTGATCGATAATATGGAGTCTTAGTTAAGAAAATGTATTATGAAAATTGAGGAGGCTACTTTATATGGGGACAACTTGATGCCCCGCCTTCCAACAGCCTTTTATACCTTTGACTTCATCAAATCCTCATTACCCCCAACCTATCTTTACAAATCTGATAGGTTGATTCAAATAGTTTGATATTTATTTATAGTACCCATGCATCTTTCAATTAACTTTCTATTAATGTGAGTTGATTCAAATAGTTTGACGATTGTTTCTCTTTAGTAATTTCTCGATTTGAGTCTCCTTGTGAATTGAAAAAATTCACATTCAGATACTTTTACCACTTAGTAAGCTGATCTGTCTCAAATTAAATTAATCGGAACCCCATAAGCTTTCGAATATCATGGTATACACCGAGAAAAATATTAAACTAAAAAAATTAAAATTTAGCTTAAGAAATCGCGAAACTCGATAGATAATTCTAACTATAATCTGCTTCCAATGGATCATCATGGGTTAAGCTCCAAGTGGTAAACTAGTCTTTTGAGTAAATAATAGTGTCCACTAAATATGGCAAACACCACGGACTTGTATGATTCAGTACAATGTACAAAACTGCTCAATGCACGCCCAGATAATTTGGAGTCATCGATTATATTTCACGTGTTCTTCATGTGATCCTTTTTCTTAGACCTTTTTTATTGTGGGAATAATGTCGAATACGAAAAATAAAAGTATGTATTGTCAAGACAATGGGACCGGTACGAATGCTCAGAAGAGTCACTTTTACAATGCTTTGTTGCATTTTACACCATGGACAGACTCAGAATTTGAATTAAGGTGAGGCGAGTTTTTTGAGGGGACAAATAAAATGTTAATTTTTCCCGATTAGAGGAGTGGTGAACCCAAGGAATTTTATTAAGAATTAAACAATAAAATATAAATTTCCTTTGAGCGTAGAAAATTTAACGAGGGTGACTACCCCTTCGTCCCCTCGAGCCGTCCCTGAATTGCACCAGATAGATTTTTCGTATGTATGTGTATTTTTTGTTGAATTTTATTTCAACGATGTGGCCCGACATATGTATATCACGTTATGTATTATGTGTTATCCTATTAATAAGGCCGGTTAAGTGATCTAGTAAAACTTAAGACAATGTGCCTTCTTGAAATCTCGGTAAAATATGAGCATTAATATGTAGATACCAAAACGGTAATTACTAATTCTACGATGGGCGGAATTAGAGTTACATACACCTCAGGCACTAAAGTGCAATTTGAGGGGTTATGGTTTCCGAATTGTATGTTAAATAGAGCAATATATTGAGGTCCCATTACTCAGATAATCAAACAGTCCACTCTCTTAATATACCGGCTTGAAAGAACATGAACCTGACTCAACCTCTATTTTTAATCCCTCTCTAATTCCAACTCCCCTTATTCTAATCCCCTCTATTCCTATCTCGTCAACCAAACGCCCCGTTAGGGATTCAGTTATTCGGTTTCAACATTTTTATCTAACCTAGGAATCGATATGAGGAGCCAGCTAAAATGATATGCACAAACACGGCCTACTATTGGTCACTGATGTAAAAACCTAGAAAGTGGTAATTTGGTTATTAACTAACTTAACAAATATTATTATAACTACTATGTAGCCATTGAGAAAGAAGTATTAATGTATTATTACCCACACTATATATAAGTATAAATAAATAAATAAATAAATAATATATATATATATTATAGAAAACGAAGTATCAGTTATGGTTGGGTTGGGGTCAAGTTCACGAGTCCTCGATGTATATCCCTTCTTGTTTTATGCACAATATTAATGGTTCGAATTCCTTTTTTTCTTTTTCTTTTTTCAATGATTGAAGCTTCTTCATTATCGTAAGACCACACAATTCATGGGATCATATATCTTCATACTCGCGGTCAACATCTAACGGGTTATTCTTGGGAGACGGTCACACTTGCAGGGGAATTTTGAAAGTGTTTGCACCCACCAGAATTAGTTAAACTAACAAATGGGTGTAGAATTTCACCTGATTTGCAATGCGATAGACCAGCTCAAGTGACCCAATGAGGTTTTTAGGGTTCTCTGTTCATTACGAAACCTCATTTGAACATCTCCCGGTGGAGAAAAGTCAGTTTAATAAATAACTTAATTAACAAGATTAATAGATTTATATAACGAGAGATTGGTTGTAATGCGTGTGATCATAGTACTTAGTTGCTAATGTTTGAGCAAATTGAGGTTAGACACGAGTCCAATTAGTGGAAGTGCACTCAATCATATGTGATAACTTCTCCAATTGGCTAATGATAGCAGCCGAACAAGGATGTCAGTGTCCTATGAAAAGTGAAGTAGATTCCAAAGTTAAACACATGACTGTGTCCTTTATGATTATTATTCTTGGAATTTGCAGACTTTATATTGCAAAAAGATGTACACACTAGACACATCTAGGATCTAGGTAAATTTACGTTCTCTATGTCATTTCCAAGATCAGATGATTCAGAAATTTCTTTATATAACAATTCACTGGCATGTTAACGTCGTTATTTGGAAATCTTATTTAACAGGTACGTTACACTAGCTAATATTACAATAAATATGTCCAAGGAAGATGAGCCACATATATCTCTCCTGAAAATTTATTAGGAATACATATATTTCTTCTTTTATTTTATGTCACAAGTGATATATAGTTCTCGTCAATATGACTTCACCTTGTTTTTCAACTCATACGATCCACCACGTGTTAACACATTTCAAATGCTTGAATTAACTTTCATTAAATTGAAGAAATAATGAGAGCATGATAGAGAATCAAATTTAGTTTCATTGTGTAATGATTCTTTCAAATTAGAGTTTGAAACATATGATCTCCAGACAATGAGTGCCTTCAAGTTTTGTGACAAGAAAAAAGCCTCGATCACCAAACTTGTAAGTTGTAGCTTTATGTCGCCTTCAAAATCCCATGATTGTCCCTAGCTACCTATTCTATAGGACATGCCATTTGGTGGGTTGAAATTTTATAAAGATCCTCATCCACAAAAAAAAAAAAAAAACTTGAATTGACAACCATTAATTCCTGTCCAAAAGGAAAAGAAAAGAATATTAAAAAATCATCAGACATTTCTAATCTTGAAATGGATGCACGGCAAATCGTCTAACATAAGACAATAACAAACCTAATATACGAAGGACACATAAGATTATGATCTGACACCAATTACTACTATTTAGTGATTAACATTTTTGTTATGCATTTCACCGCTTGTAAAATATACGAGTGTTCGTCTATAACATGTTCTAAATATAATCTTTTGGATTCGAATCTTGGTGGCTTTTACTTTTCGCTCTCCATATATATAAATTAATGTTCTTCGTAATTTTCATTTTCATTTTACACGTATTTATGCAGGTATGGCCTCCCTAATTCATTAATTTATCGTTAAAACTACTAAGATAATAATCATATGATGACCTAACATATGACATGAACACACATAACCCAAATTTACACAAACTTGTTAAACATTTGATTGCAGTATTATGTAATTACTATATCGATCACTATGGAGAATGATAATATTTTTAGAGTTAAATAGAGTTGAATTTTGATGGTAATTGGTTTGTAATGATTGTGTCATTGAATTATGAGAAAAATATAAAAAGTAATGAATAGTTGAGAGAAAGTAATGATTGTGTTGTTGAATTGTTGAAAAAGTAATGAATAGTTGAGAGAATTTAGTATTAAAAATTAAATTGAATGGTTTAAAAAATTGAAAAAATGAGAAAAGTAATAATTGTGTTATTGATTTTTGTTATATAGTTAGTAGAGTTAAAATTAGAGTTAAAATTTTAAAAACATAACTCACAAACCAAACGGAGTGAGACTAACTCATAAGTGAATTCAACTCAAATATATCGATCGGACCTCAACAAACTTTACATTTTCTTCAATTCAACAATACAATAATTACTTTTTTTTATCTTTTTCTTCAATATAAAATAAATATTATCACATACTTTTTCTTACCATTCAATTCAATTTTTTAATATTAAATTCTATTAACTATTCATTACTTTTCTAATAATTCAACAACACAATCATTTTTTTATCTTCTTCATCAATTTAATTATTATAATCCCACTTACATATATATATATATATATATAAATATTGGAGTGGAGTGGAGTTTAACCACACTCTATTACTAAACGTTATATAATAACCAAGGAATGATCAAAAGAGAGATCAAATTTTCCTCACCTTCATTTCAGCAGAAAGCAATTCTGATAGAACAATCAATTATCTGCCCTTAATTTGCCCAATCTGCTCTAATAGATCTCTTTTCTTGCAGTGGAAACTACCTAAGAGAGTTGGATGTTGGAACAATTTTTCATAATTCCATGAAGGAATTGATGGAGCAAAGTTGATTATGCGTGAGAAGTCGATTGAGTTGTATAAAAGAAACCTTGTCAGCATGCAGCAAGTTCCTTGCAAGTGTTCCACCAGGCATCCCATTATTGTCCCTTTTACCCACGGTTATGATATGATGGCCTTTACTTTTCTTTCAGAACAAGGAGTGAAATTTAATAGCATTTTCAGTCAAAAGAAACAAAATGTAAATTACGACCATTATGAAAATATTATGACTTGTTTGATTTGAGAGTAGGATTTTAAAATCCTACTTTAACTTAATTCTATTAACAACAAAACAAAATAATTTATAAAGTTAAAGAGCGGGCTCTATTTATATTACTTTTTTTCCACAACAAAACAAAATAACTTATACAAAGTTTTTTCCACAATAAAATAAAATAACTCATACAAAGTCAAAAGGTGTGTCTCATTTATACCACTCTTTTTCAAAATCAAAATCTTTAAGATTTCGAGTAGGAAAACATAAAATTAAGGCTGCATCGAATTTTCTGGTACCCTCTAAATATTAAGCTAATCCGGGTCTTTTACACTGAGTTTGCGCTTCTATGCTAATTTACGTATAGGTAGAATTAATGAACTTGCTGAATTTATAATCTTGATAGAAGAGGAATCATTTTCTGAAGTCAGCAGCAATTCACGAGAAAACGAAAGTCTGGTGTAATTTAACCAAAAGCTGTATGTTCTATTCAACCACAGCAATCATTTAGCTGCATTCAACATATTCATATATTCTATTTTGATCAATCAATGAAGATAAAGAAACTTCGACATAGATTTCGACCACATATATTGGATGTTTGAAGATTTCTGCTCTATTATTGTGGACTCAGATGCTGGTTGACAGTGACCTTTAATTGGGAAAGTTTTTTTTTTGGGCAAATTACAAAAAAAAAAACCAAAATTTTGTAAAATGTCTCAGTTTTGTCCGAAATTTTATTTTGTAACAAAAAAAACCATAAGTTTTCTAAAATGTCTAAAAAATGACATCCGTTATAACTTCCGTCAATTTTTGCCTACGTGTGACCTACGTGGACTGTTAAAGGGACCCACTAGCCTACGTGTGACCTACGTGAACTGTTAAAGGGACCCACCATCAGCAGCAAAAATTGACGGAAGTTATAACGGATGTCATTTTTGAGACATTTTAGAAAACTTATGATTTTTTTTGTTACAAAACAAAATTTAGGACAAAATTGAGACATTTTACAAAACTTGGGTTTTTTTTTGTAATTTACCCTTTTTTTTTTGAGTGACAGATTTATTTGATAGACCATTTAGTTCTATATATCTTTATCACAACTATAAATTTCTAAAACCTTGAAGTAGAATCTTCAATCTCTCTTTTTTTTTTCCCTTTCGGTACGTGCCCTAATATTCAAAAATCCAATAGATCCCGATTAATTCAATTCGAGCTAGGTAGGCTGACCTAAGGGACAAAATTCTTCGAATCAATATATTTTTCCTTTTATTAGACTCGAACTCAAAATCATATTTAAGAGAAACAAGCGACGAATCATTTCAACTAACTGTTATTGGATCTATTTTATTTTTAATGATTGTATATTAGGTTAAAATAAATAGAAGACATAATGTACATGTAATATATCCACTTAATTAATTAATTTTTAATTAGAAATAGTTACACCCGATTATACCATTAAAAAAACAGAAATGTTGATATTTATGGCCATTAAAATATAAATTCAGTCAATTAATTAAGAAAAAAAATGCACTTTTGGTCCTCATTAATCTTTGGAGTTTTTGTCATTTTTGTCATAAACCTTTTCTTTTTTCTGGGGTCATTCTTATGCTCAACCTTTCATATTTTTGCCCATTTTAATTCTACCATAACTTTTTTCGTTAACAGATGCTAATGTGAATTTTAACTTTTTCTTTAAATAAAAATTACTTTTCAAAAAATTAAAGAATAAAAAAAGGACAAAAGAAATGGTTTAAGCTCAAGGAATTACCAGTGAGGGAGGGATAAAGGTGTTAGCGGGTGGCCTCCACCCCACCTAAGAGGTTGCCGGGGCCCACTGAGGACATCGGCAACCTTGGAGGTGGGGTGGCGGGTGTCGGCTACTTGAATCAATCAATATCTAAAGATTTAGATTTGGTCCATTTGAGCTCTAGGGACATCGACCATGGACTGATAGCCCCCATCTACCTCCGAGGTCATCTGCATCCTCATAAGGTGTCAATGACCTCGGAGGTAGTGTGGGGACCATTTGTGACCTTGGGGGTGGAGAGGAGGCCACTGATTGACGCTCACAACCCCTCCCTCTCTCTCCGGCCCTTTGCTCCCTACTCACCATTTTTTGCTTTTTGGTTTTCTTAATTTTAGAAAATTTATTTTTATTTTAAAAAATATTAAATAATTTCATTTTGTTGGCTTCAAAATCTACATAATCATTTTTTAGCAGAAAGTGAGGGTAGACCAAAACATGGAATGTTGAGGACAAGAATGACAAAAAAGAAAAGTTTAGACAAATGGCAAAAATGCTAAAAATTCAGGATCAAAAGTGTCTTTCTCTTAGTTAATTTTTTGGTGGATTCCCATTAATTAATTAAAAGGTGAATAAATGCATTCACTTAATCAATTCAAAATCAAAGTATCTCAAGCAGGGAGAGCTTTACCCTTTAGCGGGCCGACCTAGCTCAATTGGATTAGTCGGGGTCTAATTGGGTTTCCAGATACTAGAGTTTACCCCAAAAAAAGTACCTCAAGCAAAGACTCTAAGATAATTTGATGGAATAAATATTTCAAAAAAATAGGTGCCGTTTGGTTTAGTAGTTCAAATTTTACTCAACTCCATTTCACTCCATTATTCTCTCAACTTAACAACACAATCATTATTCTTTTTGTATTTTTATCATATTTAATAATAAATTAGTAAATGCATATAAACCATTTTATACTTAATAATTTTATTATACAAGCACATTTCTTGATTTAAAAAAATGTAATTTCAAATTTTATTTAGAAAAAATTCAAAATTAACATATCTATAAAAAAAATTTCCGACATAATTAGTAACTAAAAGAAAATCTTCTACATGCAATAAGCATATCTAAATATTGAAGAAAAATTTATGGCAATTGATGATTTGCCTTTCCTTTTTTGTAACTAAAAATAACCATATTTAATTATTAAACATTTCTGAAAAAATGAAAGATAAAATCAATTTAAAAATGTTTAAATATAAGAATTTGCGAGAAGAATTTATGACAATTGATGAATTACCTTTCCATTTTTACAAAATATATGGAAGTCATATATTACAATTTTTTAAAATTTGATATTTAAGAAAATATAATATTTTTTCTAAGTAATATTATTTTCTTCATCCATATTTAGTATTATAAATTCATTTTCAATTATTCTTAATTTTTTATTATATACATTAATATCTGAATGGTTTCAATTTAAGAATATATATAACTCAATGAACATTTCAATTGTGATGTCAAAATTTTTAAAAATCCATCTAACAATAACCACTCTGACCAATAATACGTTCATTGCACGGGTTAAAAAGCTAGTATATATATAAAGTTGTATCCCATCCTATTAAAATGGGGGTACAATTGTAAATGCTTAATAAATTAGTATGTTATATAAAAATTGAATAATATTAATTATTATTGTAATTAAAGAACATATATCCAAAAGAAATATTAAAAAAGAATTCTAATCACTTATTGTTGTTTTATAAGCAATTGCTATTTTATTAGTAAATAAATATACATAATTTTAAAGATATACTAATAATTATTAAACTTTACTTAATTAATTTTAATAATCATTATTACCCTTATAAAAGCTAAATTAAGTAAATCTCTCATCGAAGTGGTTAGTCATTTTACAAAACTTGACATATAAAATATGAGTGAGAAAAAAGACATTTGAAAATACTTATTGTTAAAATTTTATAGATTCTATGATTGTTAATCTTTCATTAATAATAAACTAGCTAGGATTTTTTTTGGGTTTTATAATTATTTTCTTACAAATTGAATTGATAATTGGGATCATGTCTTTGAAATATTTTACATGAATTATTTGCTTGTAAGCTCTTTAATTGATATTATCTAGCGTGGGCATGAAACTTATCGTATTAAAATTTATATAGTATAAGAACAAAATTTCTATTTTCTATATATTAATATAAACTATAAAGTAATATTAATAATTGTCTTATAATATCTAATGTTTCATAATAAATTTTCTTTATAAAATCAGTGCAACAAACGAGTTCAATAGCCTAATTTAAGAAGATACTAGCGGTTATCAAGCAAGTATAACTCGCAATAAAACCACCAGAAGAAAAAACAATTATAACTTGCAATAACACATTCGCTTTGAGCATCAGTTACATACATATTTGTGGATCAAGGCAACATATTTATTATTTCTGTATGATATATAATTAAGTACAAATGGATGTACAAATAAAATGTTTACAATGTGAAAAATTATTCTTTTTAATCCTGAAAGTAATGTTCGGGTGAAAAATAAACTGGATGGTGGAAGTAAGCTGGCACCATGAAACATTTTTCAATAGTCACCAATAGAGATTTTTGTATGCCCACATTTAATATGAATAGAGAGATAAATGGGACACAGTTTAAATGTGTTTGGTATTAGAGTTGATTTGAGTTGAGTTTGGTTTTAATTGATTTGTAATGATTGTGTTGTTGAATTATGAGAAAAATGTGAAAAAATAATGAATAGTTGAGATAAAGTAATAATTAAGTAATAAATGTTATTGAATTGTGAAAAAAGTAATGAATAGTTGAGATAATTTAGTATTAAAAATTGAATTGAATGGTTAAAAAAATTAAAAAGGGAAAAAATAATAATTGTATTGTTAAATTGAAGATAAGTATAATTGAGTTAAAAAAAATTCTAAATCCAAACACACCCACGCCCCCGTGGAAGGGAAGCATCTAGAGTGTGAGGACCCTAACATCATCCATTAGGTTTTGCATCTTGTAAAGCAAGCATCGGTAGGCTATGATGCATTCAAGAAATTAGTAAATATCTGCAAATAAGAGGGTGTTGGCATATCCTTGCATGCAATGCTTGCACACCAGTTAATATGTGATCCGTATCACGAGATATACCCATTATATACAAATTTTTTTCCATTTTGAGACATTATTATCCTACAATTAACTAAATATGAACATATTACATACGAGCACATGTAATATTTTTTTGATAAGTAAATTATGATGGGCAGCAGTAATGGCGATCTTGCTGCCCCCGTTACATAATGTCCGGACTCTCTTGTTTGATTGCAAACATATCAGACAAACTGAACAATCAGCGCAAGCATTAGCTCAGTCATCGTAATACCAACAAATGCCTAGTATAGTCTACAAAAGTTGATGTCCCCCCAAGCTCAAAGCAAAAAGCACACAATTAACAATTATTTTTGATAGTGTACTAGGAATTTTGGAGCAACTAAACTACATGTGAGTAAGCCTGTTAACCACTAGAGTACTATTCTTGGTAGTTCGCGCGCATGTAATATTGTTCACAATCAATAGGGTCTTGGCATACGCATATCCTTGCAACTGTTTGGAGACAATCGAAAGATTTTTTTTTTTTGGTGGTAAGGGGGCCGTAGCTCGAGGAAGAGTTTATCTTAAACCCTTCGTTAACAATCTGAATCTAGGATCACATTTTAGTTTCTTTTTTAACTATATATATATATATATACCAGGGCACTAAGTAGATAGATCAACATCTTGCAAATTGCCAACCGAAAATGGCACAAAAAAGGTGAGATATTGACACCCCTGTCGTGCTCTCAAAGTTAAGACATCCCTATCATTGATTGAAGAGAAGAATGATCTAAAGAGACAATCTCATGTCCTATTGGAAAACAAATATGAGAAAATGCTGCACATCTAAGCAAGCTTCTTTCCTAATAATTGCATCCAAGTGTCCCAGAGTACTTTAAGGCTACTTATGCTAAGATTAAGTTCAATACGAAGTATAAACAATATTAATTGCAAAAGCAAAACTTAATATATGGACTTCTTTATATATTTGGTAGTTGTGTCAGCAACTCATACAATCCAATAAATTAATCTTTTCATATTACGCATCCTTTTAAAATTTTCATTTTTGTCCTACAAAAACAAGAGGTCTTTCCATATAATAAGTGATTGCATCATGCCCCGAGGATCATGACTACGACTTTATTGTTACCAATGCAGAAGTAGACTCACTTTTGTTTGGTTAATTGAGGGGAATGAGGGGGTTGAATGAAGGTGAAAAATATTAAAGAATTCGGATTAAAACTAAAAGACCAAATTATCTATGATTTTTTGCTAATAAGCTCACATCGAAGGATAATATAATACTCTGATTTAAAAAATTTCACCTTCCCCTCCATTTTCCTTACTAACTATATCCAGAAAAGGTTAAAACTTCCCTTCCGTTCCCTTCCCCTTATCAAGTATACTGGTTAAAATTTCCACTCCCATCTCCTTCCCTTCCCATTAATGAATCGTAGCCAAACAGAGTGTTAAAGTATGTTTTCCTCCTCAATTTTCCGCTGTATACTATAAATCTTATGAACAGCCCTTTACCTCAGCAAAAGTTACACATAGATAAGATGGAGGAATGGTTTTGCCATGGCCACAATGTCGCCAGAACACGTTTTTAGTTTCTCTGTCGCTGACCGGCCATCACCTGAAAAGCCGGTGACACCTTTTTCCCTAAATATAACAAAATGAAAAAATCTTAAAAATTAGAAGACAGGAGAGAGCGAGTAGGATGTCTGAGAGGGAGGTCGGCTCGGGTGGGACATTGCCTGTGTCCATCCCCTCTCTGAGGTTACTAGTGTCACCAAAGGCCGTCGGCTCCCTTGACGAGAAGTGCTAGCCGCTAGTGATGGTGCATCCACCCTCTTCCTCTCCCACTAAAATCGGCATCGCAATCTCTCTTCCTCTCCTTTTATTAATTTAATTTTTTGTTTGGAATTTAAAAAAAAAATTGTTTTTAAAAATCGAATAATAAAAATACAATTTTAAGTTGAAGGAGTACCAAAAATTTGTTTTTAAATCATTGTCTTGTAATTAAAAAGTATTAAAATTTTTCAAGAATATACTATTTTACTGTATAACCTTAGTGTTTCACAAGTACATTTAAATACTAATCTTGATAATAAGAAAAAGTATAAAACATGTCCAATTTCAATATTTGGTTAGTACTTCATTTCAATATCTGGTTAGTACTTGATTTCAATATTTGGTACTTTAGTTCATATATTTAGTATTTCTCAAATACACGCATATACTAATTTTGATAATTAAAAATTTCCTAAGTTGCATTCTAGTTTTCGCATTTCTTTAGTACTTGATATACTAAATGTTTCAAATGTTTAATATTTTAATTCAAATGTGTTTAATACTTTGTCGATACATGAAATACTCATTTTGATAACTAAAAGTGTTATTATTATAATTTTGGTACTTCATTGGTGTATGACTTTTACGTATTGAAAAGTCCGTACACCGAAAAAAGTATTGAAAAGTTCAAATATTGGTATTCTTTTGGGTGAACAAATATAGGTACTTTAATTTGATGAGACGTTTGTATATATATATATATATATATATATATAATAACTAAAATTGTGAATATTTAATTAATATCACTGATTTCTTTCTTGAGAGTTTAGAATTAGAGAAATTCATGTGATACTAAGTATTTACGCCTTAAAATATGGCACGTGTAGTCGCCAATTTATTTTTGGGTGAAAGTAGTCGCCAGTTTTTCTTTATCTAGAAATACGATTTTTTTAATTAAAGTTTCTAGAGTAAATTTTCTTTGGCAATGCCTTTATTTGGTTTAATTTCTTTTTTTGAATTCTTGATGTAATTTTTATTTGTTGTAATGGATTTTTTTCGATGACAAGGAAGATTCACAGGCCAAGCATAGTGTAATGGATCTTTTTTGTTTTTTCCTAAACTTAAAATTCATAAAAAATAAAACAAAGGGCGACATTAAACCGAGAGTGAGACACAAAGAGAGGGGTTGGTGACGCTAGCAACGCCTGATCTACCCTACACTAGTTGGAATCTCAAGGGGGCTGATAACACTGGCTATCGTTCAAACTCATTTTGTTCATCTCGATCCTGAATTCTTGAGCTTCTTTTCTTTACTAATTTTATGTTTATAAGATGAGTTCTCGAACTATCTCTTCAACGGATCTCACCAGAAAAGCTGTCTCTGTAACGAATCTTTCTTCTCCAACATCGGGACTCCTTGTTAGGAGATCCAACGATGAAAGACAATGTGTCATTTTGACACATATATTCATGTCAAAAATTTAAAATATTGGAAAACAAAATGAACAAAGAAAAAATTTTAAAAATAATGAACATCAATAAATGAAAAGAAAAATACTTGCAATCTATTTAGAGCCAGGAGATTTGGTATTTAATTATCGTAAGTGGGATTTTCCATATTAATGCTATAAATCTCCCCTAGTATAGATTAAAAAAAATTGAAAAATAAAAAATTAATAAAAATGAAAAATGAAAAGTAAAGAACTTGTCTGTCGAGTGGAATTAACCTGATTAAACCTGGGACTCCTGCGTATATTGTTCTGGAAAAAAATGCCGCGACACTTTGACCGTACGACACGACATGATCCTCCTCTTTCCCATCCCTTCCCATCTCACGTGATCCCTCCCCATCTCCCTCCCGCTTTTTCGTACTTTCTTCCCCCACCTCTTCGTTTTGTCCCGTGAGTTTTGTCTCGAGATAGACACAAGCAAAGAGACGAGAAGGGAACCTCTCACTCTTACTCACTTGAGGACTGGAGGGCTCCCCAATTACGAAAATACCCTTCACCTCCGCCAGACGGAGCACCGTCACCGCCTCTTCCGCCTGTCAAGAGTCTCGGTCTCCCTTCAAAATCTCAACTTTGGCTTAAAAATTCCGCTTCCATTTGCAGGAACAGGAGATGAACAAGAAAAGTAATAACATTCGACTGTGCCCACAAGACAAAGACATTACATTCATCTGTGCTAATGTGGTCCTCTGCTCTGTTTAATTAATACAATAATCTCCCTCACTTTGTCTGTAGTTCTCGTGTTAATGGTCATTAAAAGGAAAGGGTTAATGGACCCTCCCAGATTCTTTACCTCAAAACATCAATTCGTTTCACGGGCAGAGATTCCAAACAAAGATTTGCAGAGGGAGAGCCCCATTTGTTAGCAACCAAGCAGCAGGACCCTTTCAAGAAAAGAATCCAATTAATTAATGAGTACACAAAAAGAAATTCAATCCCCATTTCTTAACAGAAATAATTAATTATTAATTACTCAGTCTGTCAGACAATACTTCCTCAATATATTAACTTGCTACTGCCACGCCTAATTTATTCCAGCAAGCATTCTTCCTTTCTCCCTCCCTCTCCTCCCTCTCCCTCTATCTCAGCTTCCTCAGCTCTGCCTTAAAACAATGCTCTCTGGCCATTGTGTATGCAATGAGATGTGGGAGAGAGGTCTCTTGTAATGTGTATGAAGGGGCAAAGCAGTGATTTTTCTGCAAAGGAAGTGATCAAAGTGGTTGAGTGATTGTTTCTGCAAATTTTCAAGAGCTCTGAGGTGAAGATGGACACCAAAGGCAGGCTGGTTGCCGGTTCTCACAACAGAAATGAGTTCATTCTCATCAACGCTGATGAGGTTGGAAGAGTAAGTGCTCTCAAAATTTCATCCTTTTTCCACTGGAACAACTCCTGTTTCAACTCCAGCTGCTATCTGTTATATGGGTTCTTGAAGCTTCCCACTCTTTTATTTATTTATTTTTTTCCTGCATTCAAAGTTGGGTGTTGTTCTTCAGCTCTCAAATGTGCTTGGCATCTGAATTTTTTCTTGCAAATTCATGAAAAGTTCCAGTCTTTAGCTAAGTAAATGTTTGAATTTCCTGGATTTTGTGATTCTGCTCATGGGGCCAAATTTTGGCTTTGTGAAGTTTGCAATGATCTTGGTTATTGGTGAATGTTAACCTTGTGGGTGGCTAATATTGGATTTGCAGTTGAACTCTGTGAAGGAGCTAAGTGCACAAGTATGTCAGATCTGTAGTGATGAAATAGAGTTCACAGAGAACGGGGAGCCCTTCGTTGCTTGCAATGAGTGTGCTTTCCCCGTTTGCAGGACTTGCTATGAGTATGAGAGAAGGGAGGGCAATCAAGCCTGCCCTCAATGCAAAACCCGATATAAGCGTATCAAAGGTGTGTCTTTTCGTTCCTAGGAAGGCGATTTCTTCGATAAGTTTAGCATAAACTGTCTATGTATGCTGACATGTTGGGAAACTTAGGGAGTCCAAGGGTTGAATGGGACGAAGAAGAGGAGGATACAGATGACTTGGAGAACGAGTTTGATATCATGGGTGGTGATGATCCCCGTCATGTTGCGGAGGCTATTCTTTCTGCTCGCCTCAATGCTGGCCGCGGGTCGCACTACCATGTTACTGGGACTGCTACGCCATCCGAGTTTGATGCATCCTCTGTTGTCCCTGAAGTTCCTCTCTTGACCTATGGCCATGAGGTGAGTTGATACCATCCGACTTAGGTTTCATTAAATGTTGATTCCTTGCTGATGCTAACCTTAAGCTAGTTAGTGAAGGCACTGGAAATATATTTAATGAAGCTTCTGTTTTCTTGCAGGATGTTGGGATTTCCTCAGATAGGCATGCCTTAATAATCCCTCCGTTTATGGGTCGAGGATCAAGGATTTGCCCCACGGCATATCCCGACCCTTCCGTGCCTTGTGAGTTGCACTTTTCCACTCCTTGGAGCCTTCTTGTTTTCTTTTTCTTTATGTTGGTACGGTTGGTAATATAAGTAATGGAAATATTTCAGTTAACGCAAGAACGTTGGATCCAAACAAAGACTTAGCTGTCTATGGATATGGAACCGTTGCATGGAAGCAGAAGATGGAGGGGTATAAGAAGAAGCAGATCAAGAAACTAGAGGTTGTTAAGAACGAAGGAGCAGGCAATGACGGTGGACAAGAATCAGGGGATCCCGATTTGCCTATGTAAGTTCTACTACTGCTTCACTGTGTAGGAAATTGGTAATATCACCTAGCAAGGAGAAAAATTTACTCATATATACTTTTTGACTGATCCTTTTCTCGTGGTTGATATGATTCTATATTTTAATTTTAGGATGGATGAAGGCAGACAGCCACTCTCTAGGAAGCTACCGGTAACTTCGAGCAAGATAAATCCTTACAGGATAATAATATTTCTAAGGCTCGTGATTCTTGGGTTTTTCTTCCATTACCGAATTCTTCACCCCGTGAACGATGCGTATGGCTTGTGGCTAACATCGATTATATGTGAGATATGGTTTGCTGCGTCTTGGATATTGGACCAATTCCCAAAATGGTATCCGGTTGAACGGGAAACTTACCTGGATCGTCTATCATTAAGGTAGTGTCCTCCTCCTTATTCTAATAAAGATTCTGCTTTCTTCTGCGAAGCTGGAGAATTTCTCGGTCTCCTAATATCTCTTCTTGGCAACTAAGTGGGGAAAACCAAAGAAGAGAAGCGAAAAAATTTGTTGAAATAGTTTTCACAAAACTTGGTTCATGAAGTATGTTGGCCAATCCTCAGTTGTCTGAGAATCTATTCCAGAAAAAGTCCACTGTCAGTGATTAAACTGATAAAACTATTCCAGACTTTGTTAACTGGGAGCAAAACTAACCATTGCTTCTGGTAATATTTAATCTATCTATACTGACATGCAATATCTTCCTCTAGGTATGAGAAAGAGGGAAAGCCATGTGAGTTAGCTGATGTAGACGTATTTGTTAGCACAGTTGATCCTATGAAGGAACCACCCCTTATCACTGCAAACACTGTTCTCTCGATCCTGGCTGTGGACTACCCTGTGAACAAAGTTGCTTGTTATGTGTCTGATGATGGCGCTGCCATGTTAACTTTTGAAGCCCTCTCTGAGACGTCGGAGTTCGCAAGGAAGTGGGTCCCTTTCTGCAAGAGGTTTAACATTGAGCCTCGGGCTCCTGAGTGGTACTTTGCTCAGAAGGTTGACTACTTGAAGGACAAAGTTGACCCCACATTTGTTAGAGAACGCCGTGAAATGAAGGTAAATATTCAATGTTATATAGATTTCATTTTAGCCATACAATCTTGTTATGAATACTATCATAGATCTAACCTGAAAGTCAATTGACCTGCTTTATTCGGAAACCAAATCTTTTGGTAACAATGTCATCTATAGAATATTTATGCCATAAGTGCCTTCTCCCTCATCTTCAATCTTTATATGTTGTAGAGAGAATACGAAGAGTTCAAAGTTCGAATAAATGGGTTAGTTGCAATGGCGCAGAAGGTTCCAGAGGAGGGTTGGACCATGCAAGATGCGACCCCATGGCCTGGGAATAACGTTAAAGATCATCCTGGGATGATTCAGGTAAATAACTGTTCTCTGAATGCAATTATTTTTTTTTTTTCCTAAAGTGTTTTTCACATCGCGGCAATTCCAATTCAGGTCTTCCTAGGTCAAGATGGGGTTTGTGATGTTGAAGGCAATGAATTACCTCGACTAGTGTATGTGTCTCGCGAGAAGAGACCAGGGTTCGATCATCATAAGAAAGCTGGGGCCATGAATGCTCTGGTATGAACCCTGACACTTTTCCCTGTTAAAGATTTCTTGTTGTTATTTAAATTATTACTGATACTGTAAACTTTGTTCTGAAAACTTCGGCTTTTCGGGTTTATTTAATTGATTGATCACCAGGTGCGGGTCTCCGCAGTGATCACGAATTCTCCATATTTGCTCAATGTTGATTGCGACCACTACATAAACAACAGCAAGGCCCTCCGAGAAGCCATGTGCTTCATGATGGACCCCACCTCGGGGAATAAGATATGCTATGTGCAATTTCCTCAAAGGTTCGATGGAATCGATCGCCACGATCGGTACTCGAATCGCAATGTCGTATTTTTTGATGTAAGTGCCATATGTTGCGCCTACAGTTTGTTCAAGAACTGGTCTGCAAATGAACTAATGCATTGAGCCAGCAAAATGCAGATGACTTGTCTTTCTTTGCCATAAAATTGCAGATTAATATGAAAGGGTTAGATGGGATCCAAGGGCCAATTTATGTCGGCACAGGTTGTGTGTTTAGGAGGCAAGCTTTGTACGGATATGACGCTCCGGTAGAGAAGAAACCTCCCACTAGGACTTGTAATTGTTGGCCTAATTGGTGCTTCTTTTGCTGTGGATCGAGAAGGAAGGGTAGAAAAGTAAAATTGAATGAGAAAAAGAAGAAGATGAAGCACCGTGAGTCTTCGAAGCAGATTCATGCACTTGAAAACATCGAGGAGGGAATCGAAGGTATTGATAGATTCCTAGATTGAACTGTCAATTTGAAATTAATCTTTGAATTTTGAAGTTTAATAATTGCGTAATCTGTGTTATCTCTATTCCTTGTAGGATTTGATAATGAAAAATCTCTGCTGATGCCCCGGGTGAAGTTTGAAAAGAAGTTTGGTCAGTCACCGGTTTTTATAGCCTCGACCTTAATGGAAGAAGGCGGTGTTCTGAAAGGAGCTTCCTCTGCATCGCTCTTGAAAGAAGCTGTCCATGTCATTAGTTGTGGCTATGAAGAAAAAACCGAATGGGGTAAAGAGGTATTGAATTTCATACACCCATTTAACCTATGATCCCAGTGCTGCTTTTTTCGAGAGTGTACAATGTGATAATCTCATTCTTTCTCCATTTTTTTGATCTTTACAGAAAAGAAAAGTTAAAAAAAAAAAAAAAAAAAGAAGAGGGAAAACTGGAAAACCTGTTTTCCTGAACCAAATGAAGTCATTTTTTAAACAACGTTATATTTTACCCCTAATTATGTACTTTGGTTTAGGTGGGATGGATATATGGATCGGTGACTGAAGATATTTTAACGGGCTTCAAGATGCACTGCCATGGCTGGCGATCGGTGTACTGCATGCCCAGGAGGCCCGCTTTTAAGGGCTCAGCCCCAATAAATCTCTCAGACCGTCTACACCAAGTTCTCCGTTGGGCTCTCGGGTCAGTCGAGATTTTACTGAGCAGGCATTGCCCGATATGGTATGGTTATGGATGCGGTCTTAAAGGATTGGAGAGATTCTCTTACATAAACTCAGTTGTCTACCCTTTGACTTCTATTCCGTTGATTGCTTACTGCACCCTTCCAGCGGTCTGCCTACTTACCGGGAAGTTTATAGTCCCCGAGGTGAGTTCCACGCGCAAAATAACACCTATTATGCATTTTTCTTCGAATTTTCATACCGCCGTCTGGAAAACGGATTTGTAACTACAAAATAACACCTATTATGCAATTATTCACCTATGCAACCTCTCGTGTTTCTGCAGATAAGCAACTATGCTAGTCTAATCTTCATGGCTCTCTTCATATCGATAGCAGCGACGGGCATCCTTGAGATGCAGTGGGGTGGGGTTGGGATTCACGACTGGTGGAGGAATGAGCAGTTTTGGGTCATCGGAGGGGTCTCCTCCCATCTCTTCGCCCTCTTTCAGGGCCTCCTAAAGGTCCTCGCGGGTGTAAACACAAACTTCACTGTCACTTCCAAGGCAGGGGATGACGGGGAGTTCTCCGAGCTCTACCTCTTCAAGTGGACGACTCTTCTGATCCCTCCTATGACACTTTTGATCTTGAACATAATCGGGGTCATAGTTGGGGTATCAGATGCAATCAACAATGGATATGACTCGTGGGGCCCACTCTTTGGGAAGCTGTTCTTTGCCCTCTGGGTTATCGTCCACCTCTACCCCTTCCTCAAGGGGTTGATGGGGAAACAAGACCGTCTCCCAACGATCATCGCCGTGTGGTCTGTCCTTCTCGCCTCAATTCTCTCGCTCCTGTGGGTCCGAATCAACCCGTTCGTCTCCAAAGATGGGCCTGTATTAGAAGTCTGTGGCTTGGACTGTAATTGAGAACCTGAGATAGATTTATGGTAAGTTCATTAATTGTTATTTATAAACAGGTTGCATTTTTCGTCCAAAGATTAGGGCAACCTTAACCCGAGAACCCTTTTGCCGGGTGCATGTTGTAGATATAGAGGAGAGAGAAACTGCTACATGACACAATTGATATATGTTTACCTCTTGATTTGATTCTTTCTAATGGATTTCCGAGTGAAGATGAGATATATGTACTCCGCAAGGAAAATAAAAGCTATTTCTCATATTGTAATGTTGCATCTTTGCGCGCTTGATGCCTTCTTAGTCTCTGTCACAGTTTGGATGGTCTTATGGTATTGCAGTGATCCGATTGCTTTCGTTCTTAAAGCGACCAAACTTAGTAACAACTAATACAAGGAAAGCATCTACATCATTGTATAACAAACTCGCTCTAGTGCTTGGTCCATGGAAATGACACAACCCAGTTGCTACAATCAAACATACAATTACAGGCTTGCTTCTAAGTAATGTTACAAAATATTAATTAAAGATATGAACAAGTGGGTTAACAAGACATTTCATTAAGTTTGGCATGAGATATGCTTCCGAGAGTCTAGTTTCTTGTCAGTAGTCATTGCCTTGGAGCGGCTGACTCTGATTCCTGTGCAGTTCCTCCAAGGCCCTCCTCCCCTTGGTCGATGTTTTCCCTGCGGTGATGCTTCCACCGAGCTGTTCCCTCTTTGTATTCCCATAAATGTTCTCCTTCATCTTGTCAAAAGTACTCGGCAACTTCCTCAGTGTCTTCGAAAAGTTCGTCTTCTTCAGCGAACTCTCGCTCAGGGCAGTATCTACAAAGAACGCGTGGAAAAGTCATTAGTGACAGTCATTATGTAACCGAAAACAAGCTGATCATATCCAAGCAAAATATAGATGAAAAAATTTGCACCTTTACTCTTGAACGCTTCGTCCTGCCATGCAACTTCTTGGTGCTTGGTTTCGTCCCTCGAAACCAAAACTTCTGCACTTTCCACGATGGAAATGGTCGTAGAGGTGCTCCACTCACATTCTTGTGATGATTCCTTATTTGCAGAAGGAGATGGATTCACTGTCTCGATTGAGGCACCTCTCTCCTTCTCACGGTCAATGTACTCTTGTATCATCGCAGAAGCATCATTATCATCATCTTCCTGCTCGTTTGATGTTCCTCCAGTAGCTTCAATGTGGAGCTCTTCTGCAGCAGCAACAGAATCATTGCTTCTGGCCTCGAGTATTTCCTCTGTTTTGTGCTCGAATATGTCTTCAGCCTCAACTTGCTCATCCTCAGAACTGTCATGATCACTGTATTTCGGGATAATCACGGCCATATCTGCATCTTGTGACTTGTCTTTAATATCCACAATATCTTCTTTCACGAAATCAGCTTCTATGGCCTTCGAAACCAACCCTTCAGGCCCATCTGTCTTGCCACCAAGGAACAGACCGATTTCCTTGCTAGTGAAGAGTTGCGAATCACTGTCTGAAGTTTTATTCTCTGCAGATGAAAATAATAATAGTGAAGAGCTGCGAATTACTGTCTGAAATTCTAAAAGTCAATGTAGGGTATGGAATCGAACAATAGATACATACCGCATTCTGTAGAAGTTCTGACTCGTGAAATTGCTGTGAAATCTGTTTCTCTTCCCCTTTTCGATGAGGAGCCAGCATTAAATGTGGAAGTTTCATCGCTGGTCTCTTTGGTAATCGTCAAAGTTCTGAGACCAATGTATGATTTGGTCAGAACAGAAATTTGCTCCTTAGCAGTTGATTCATTGCCCATGAATTGTCCATTAGGAGCTGTTTCATCACCCACAGATTGCTCCTGAGAAGCTGTTTCGAAGCCTATGAATTGCTCTAGAGCAGCGACTTCTTCACAAGGTGGCAAACTACTTTCGAGATCTCCACCACCTTCAATGGCCGGATTTTGCATTTCTTCATTTTCCTCTGATTTTGAGAGACAAGCCAAAGGGTGAGTCAGCGAGTAATATCAATCCAACGGGAAAAATACAAGACAGTTAAGAATGGAAAAGGTATCCTTAAGCAACTGTGACTTAAGTTTTATAGCCACTATGATTCTCACCAATATTCGGTATGGTATCTGTGTCCTTGTTCAGCGTCTCATAGGTAAATGAACTGTATTCTGCAGAGATGTTTATTTTGTCCCGCTGGGTATAGCTGTTCAAACCATTCAAGGGAAGCTCATGCTTGTCACTTGTCTCCCTGACGGCGAGTTCATCGAGAGACATGGTACTCTTCTGCTCCACTCGTGCATCTTCTTCCTCACCGGTTCCAATGCTACTGATGTTCATTTCACTATAGCACTCCATCATCCCGTCCTTCTCATCTGAAATGTTGCTGATGCCTGTTAAATTTGCGAGGAAAGCATCTACTCCTACTGCTTCATAATTATCTCCAGCATTTGCTATCTTATTGTCTGATGACTCGAGTCCAACGGAAGCAGTAACAGCATTTTTCTCTGGATAAACTGCAAGGGCCATTTCTCCTGTTTCAGCCTCCTTTTCCTGATCCATCTTGTTATTTTCTGCCAATCGAACAGTTTGCTTTTCCATATTCAGACCAACTTCAAGACACTTCTTGGAAGAACTCATATCCATACTGTTATTGAACTGAGCTGCATTAGTTTCTGAATATAATTCATCAAAAAACTCGGAGTCAGTAACATTGTCCCCAGCAGAAAAGTTTTTACTAAATGAAGCTTTTTCAACTGTTTCTGCACTGTGGAGTTCATTAGAAGTCTCATCACAGCTATGTGTATTCCTGAGAAGCTCTGGACTGTAAAGCTTGTTTGGTTCTTCTGGTGGAAAGATTGAAGAGTCAGTATCCACAGTAATTAGATTCGATGTTCTCTCCGCATTCAGTTCTAGTTGTTGGCCTATATTGTTTGCCTCATCAGAATCAGGGGAGTGTTGCTTATCTCCCTCGTCTCTCTCATCTGCAGCATAAGAAAAAATACCATGCATAGGATACATCAATTTACTGATGAATTATGTCGGTATTCATGACCAATTGGGAGCTAATAACTTATAAACTACAATCAGTTCACCAACCTTCATGTACATCTTTGTTTGGTGAAACAGTGAGCTCATATGAAGATAACAACATATCGCCAAAATCAGAAGGAGCTGCAGAAAACCAAACTCATGAATGGCAAAATCCAGTTATAAAAGTGAGTGGTGGAGATCCCTGAGATCATGAAATAAGCTAATATGAAGAACCTCTCACCTTGCAAAGATAAATCAGCAGAAGTATTCTCGTCTTCATCGACTCTCCTTTCTTCAGCACTTGGAATTTTGCAGCTGCTTGCTTTTCTAGTTTCTGAGTAGTCATACTCTTCTGCCTTCTCAATTTTAAATCCTGATCCTGACTTCCCCAAACAAGAAAGGGACATTCCACCAGCAGAAGGATCTTCATTTAAACACACTTCCTCAATATTTACTGGTTCTCTCCTGAGATGGAATCCCTTTTGATTCCCATCTTCTGTCTTTATCTCTTCTTTGTTCTGCCCTTGACTTACATTCTCATCCTCATCGCCGCTGACTGAGACTTCATCTGCACAAACAGTTTTCATGCGGAAATCCAGAATCATAATAATTATACAATACAACCTCTAGATATCCCAGGAGTCACTGCATCTAAAGTAAAATAGACCTTGCAGTTGGGCACACCTTATGTGAACAACTCTTATACTAAAAATTGTTCCATGAAAAAAGGAAAAAAGGACCAACCTCATGCTCACTATCCTCCCAAGTAATTGAATGCTCACATGAAGAAAACAAGGGAATTCAAACATTCACAAGAGCTGCCCAAAGTGGAATAGACGTGGGAAAATACAAGTGAAAAGAAGGAACTCGAGAAGAATATCATAAGTTATCTTACATTGAAAAGCAGCAGCAGAAGAAGCATGTACGTCAACTTGGTTGTCCTCTGCTGCCATCAAGTTATTTACTTTTTCGTCCTCCTCGATCTGAAAAGCCAATCCTGACTTTCTTGAACAGGAAATAGGCGTTCCATCTGTTTGCCAGTTTTTTATAGGCCACTTTTCCACAGAACCAAAAAATTCTCTAGCAAAATTGGGCGCCTTGTCGTTCTCATTTTCTTCTTTAGCTATCTCCTCCTTATTCTTCTCTTGACTACCCTTTTCCTCTGCAGTCTTGCTAATTGAAATATCATCCTTGTGATCTGTTTACAAGAAAACAGGTTCAGTATCATCTAAACTGCTTAGTTGTACTTCCAGCGTTGGACTTCAAACAAACTATTTTTTGCAAAAGGAAGATATTCTGGGAGATCTCATACTTCAGACTCACAGGAATACTTCATAAATATGACCATGAAATTATAGGAATTTCCGGAGCACTTTGTAAGTTAAAATATAGGAATTTGATTGCATGGAAAAGGATTGAGGAATTTGCCACTTACCACATTTGCCTTGCATTGAGACAACGGCATCCGAGATTGAACTCTTTTCAGGTGCAGTTCTATTCTTAGTAGGGGTGACAATCATCACCGCATCGTTGTTCTCTGAGCATCCAGTTACAGGTTTCCATATAATCTCCTTAGGCGAATTGTCTACATTTCCTTCTAAAGCTTCATGCTTTTTATCTTCAGCAGTTTGACCATTCTCATCTGCTATTTCACACGCATGCAATTCAGCAACTACCAATGTTCGTCGAACATTTTGCATCTCATTCTGTGCACTTTTTGCTTCCACTGCGCCATTTGTGTTAATTTCCCTTGCACATGGAATTTCCGGAAGCAATGCATTCTCATGACTATCACATTCATCTTCTAGGAGATTCCCTTCACCACTGGACCCAAAGGACCATGGACTGCTTTCATCTGTCGTTTCTTTTACTCTTGCAAATCCAGAAACTTCAGAAAACAGAGATTTACAGCAAACAAATCACAGAACAATAAAATTGTGGATGCAAACTGACCATTTCAACAACAATTCTCAAAGAAAGCATATGAAGAGCAAGATCATGTGATATACCTTCTTTATCAGCAAGATTTGTTTTCTCAGAACTGTTCCTGTCACCGTCTCTTTTCTCAGCTTTCTCAATCATGTCTCCAGAACTTTCACCCGAGCTTCTCTTTTTCGTAAATTCCTCAACTAGGTCCTGCATTGACTGCAGTGATGGAGAAGTTCCTGGGCTCCCTTGGATAGAATCAAAGGAACCTACAGTTAAATGACCATTTAACTTGATATTTCTTGCATACGTTTCTTGTTCCACAACAAGTTGTTCCGTGTCAGAGAGTCCACCTGCAAAATATCAAGCACTTCACAACTGATGGCTATGATTGATATGATGCGCGCTTGTAGTTAGATCACAAAGTTGGCTTACCTGGGCTATCCACTGGAGCTGCCATGGGGTAAGAAGCAATTCCGAGTTTATCAACATGCACCACCGCCTGTAGCTCGACCAACTCATCTACATGAAGACTGTGTATTTCATTCAAGTTATCTTCCCTGAAATCCTGGAGCATTTCCTCACTCCCATTTTCTTCCCTGATAATTGTCTTTGAGTCCATTGGTTCAGTGACCAGAGGTTGGTTTGATTGTAATGCATCACATTCCTCTTCAGCAGAACTTCGGGCCTTCAAACACGCGGGATGGAGTTCTTTTTCTGCTCCAGCTTCAGTGTGAGATCCATTTCCTTGAATACTATCAGTAACTTCTAGGGGCTCTATCTCCGGTCCGGATTCATAATTAGCAACTTCCGGGATATTCAACTCAAGATCAAGAGTGAGAGGCTCTTTGAAGGCCACAGGGAATTCAGATTTTGGTGTTACTTCTGCTGAAAATACTACTTTGGAAGCCTTCATCTGCTTCTCTGTGCCTACTTCTAAGACCATATCAGTGAATTTAGTCAAACAGTTATTCTAAAACTGACCGTTATTCTAGAAAATCAAATTCCTCCAATCTCTCTATTCAACTTATCATCTGTGACTCAAAAATTGAGAAACACAGCAAGTAAAATAGAGCATTACCCCTGTATCTAAAGTTGATAAGGACTTATTAAGAGGAAACTTTTACCAAATAACATCATTTAAGCATAAATTTATTTAAAGGGCAACACCTAAATTAAAACAAAACAGCTACATAGGCAAAAAGACAAGGCAAATTGAGAATTTGTTATTTACCTTCATATTGCTTTGAAAGAACAGAATCTGTAATATTTTCGACGTTCTCATGAGGGCTCCTGACCATCCTTCTATCTTCAGGTTCCCTGGAATTCTCAACAGGAGCCTTCTCCCCATTTTCCTCTATAACTTCATACTCTCCACCCTTATCAACAGGCTCCTCAGCAGCTACCGATGCTTGAACATTTGGCAACTCATCCCCTGCATTCATTACTTCCACTGCATTATTTAAGTCAATCTTCGCCCCACATGGAATTTCCTGTGGCAGTTCAGTCTCAAGACTGGCACATTCAAATTCTTCGATATGCATTTTTGCTCCGAGCATAGAGGAGCAGGACATGCTACGATAAATTGTCACTTTTGATTCTGCAAAGTAAAAAATTTTAGGAAACACATAGATTATTTTAACAGCAAATTCTTTGGAAAAGGGTAGACTATGTCATGTACCTTTTGCAGATTCAGGGACTGCAGGTGGAAGCCCTGAATTAATGTCCTCTAGCTCACTAATGCTACTTTCCTCTGCTTTGTTACAATCGAGATAACCTCTGTCCTCAGTTGGCTTGATCACCTCTTCAGAATTTCTTCCTGAGCTTTTGTTCTCTCTGAGTTCATCTTTCTGTTCCGCAAGAACTAGTTCCTGAGACTGGAAATTTTGTCCATTCCCTCGGACATGATTACTAGAACCCGTAACTAAGTGATCATCTACCTCAATAGTATCCTCACAGATTTCTTGCTCTACAATAAAAGGTTCAGTTCCTAATCCCCTCTCAGAGCCGAAAGTAGCAGACGAAAGTTCACCTGCAAAATATCAAGCATTTTAACCGACAATTAGCTAAACCCAATAACAAAGTTATTCAAGAATACCAAAGTGAATGACGTGCTTACGCCAGCTATTCATGTGACTTGCAGGTTTGTAACAAACAGCATCACTAACTTTAGCCAAGTTGCATTTACGAAGACTGCCGACTTCATTTGAGTAATCTTCACTATTATCCATAAGCAATTCCTCATCTTCATTATTTTCACCACAAGCTGTCTTTGATTCCACATGTTCTGTTACCAGAGATTTATCTGATTCAGAAGCAACCCGTTCTTCCTCTGCTTTTTGAGCACTGACATCCATAAAACTAACTTCTTTAATAGCACTAGCTTCGATCTGACAAGCCTGAGTGACATCAGTGACTTCTTCTCCAAGTTCTGTCTCTGGTACATTCAACTTGACATCGAGATTCATATGCTCAATGGGGGCTACTGTGCTTTCAGACTCAGGCTCGGCAACTTCTTCGACTGATTCCATTCTGGAAACTCTCTTCTGCTTTTTGGTGGTTGCTCTTAATATCTTCTTCCTAGGCACAAGGGATGAAACTTTTGGAGAATTTCTTTTGGACCCTCTCATGTGTGCTTTGCCTGAAGGTTCGTTTGGATTGGCACGAGTACTTTCTTTCGCAACTGGGTCGTGCTGTTTCAAAGAATAGGCTATTTTCTCAACTGAAAACTCTCCATTAATGAGAAGACGAGACATTACACTTTGTCTTCTCGATCTCCTTGGAAGTACTTCCCTGCTAACAGGATTGCAACCAAGTGTATTTTCCGAGCTTCCTTCTTCAGTAACAGAATTTTTCAACCTTTCCTTAACGTTCTTCTCCACTGCAAGTCCATTTACTTTCTCACCTATTAGAGCAGCAGCAACAGGAGCATCCTCCCGTTTTCTGGAGATGCTCAGGGGTAAGGATTTCCTACATGTTACTGCATCAGAAACCAAAACTGTGTCTAAATCCTTGTACAATGCAATAGAATTCCGTGTCTTTCGTGCTAAACCTCCCGGACGTTCCCCAAGTTGGAGAACATGTCCAGTTTCACTCTCTGCCTGAACTCGAACATCCTCATTGCCCCCTTCCATGGCAGGAGCTTTCTCCAGAGACCAAGCCCTCGATCGAGTGGCTCTCCCAGTACTTTCGAGTTTACTCTTCACCACACTTGGTTTTGATTGCCTTGTGAGCCTTTTAGTGCCATTGTCATTGCCATTGCAACCTTCATCCTTTTCCAAATATCTCTTTCTTGAATTCTTCTCCAAACCAACTTCCATATTCTTTTCTACCATCGCCCGTCCCCCACGCCTCTGCTGCCTGCCGGTTGGCTCCCTGCCACTGCTGGATTCACCGACTGCAGTTGCGTCGTCAGGAAGATCAATAATCTCAGTTGCATCTCTATTAACTCCAGCTGCCCTTCCTGCTCTTGTTCTCCTAGTACGAGCTGCTTGAACTCGAGTGTTTCCGACTGAATCTTCAGTTTCTTTGGAACTCTCAGGAACCAAAGCTGATTGGTTTAGTTTCTTGCCGTACTTCCTCCTTCCCGACCGTTTCTTTACCACAGTGCTTTCTACATCTGAACTGATAAATATAAAAGTTTCATCCTCGGGACTAAACCTGACCTTCTTTGCTCGCTGGGGCATGTCTTTCGAATCGGTTTCACGAGCAATCTCCTGCACATCGCTCAGGGAGGATCGTTCCCCGCCCTCCGGCTTCTCAATTTCCTGCACGGAAAAGGTATAGCTTAAAGCACCTCTCCTAAATCGAGAAATGGTTGGCCGAAAAAAATCCAACTGCCAAACAAAAATTAACTAGCGGGCACCTTAAAAATGGAGGACAACCGATCCGCCATCTCCGAATTCTTCAGATTTGCGGGGATCCCATGCTTCTTGCAGAGGCTCTGCAACTGCTTCCTCTTCATTCCGTGAAAATCCATCTCCTGAAGACTCAAAGACCAGAACTTGGGTGAGGAAATTGGATCGGAAACGGAGATGGAGAAGATCGAATCGGTAGCTTTAACTCATCAACATACACTCACCTGAATCAGAGATCAGAGCTACGATCTTCTCGATAGAAATGAATCGCTTCACATATCTCCGTTCAGGCGAAAAGACTGCCCTTTCGGGGAGGAGCGGTTCAATTTAAAGGTTCAAATTTCGAATTCAACGGCAATTCCCGCTACGATGCCATCATCTGACAACTCCACCCGCTGGCCCAAAATCCGGCCCAAGACCACACAGTTGGCCCACCATAGAAGTCGGCCCAAAACTCAGGCCCAAGCCTAGGAGCGGACCTCCAAACCCTAAGCTAGGGTTTTGGCGTCACCGAAGACAGAGAGAAGGGTATAAATTCGAAGTTCGAGCCTTTCCCTGCTCTCTCTTCGTATCGCAGGCAGCAGCAGCCGAGGTACTCTCTCTCTCTCTCTCTCTCTCTCGCTTGCTGGCTCTCATTCTCTCTCTAGCCCTCTCTGCCGGAGGTTATTGCCAGAGGTTGCAGCAGCTTGGGAGGGAAAATGGAGCTTTGAGCGTCGTCAGTCTCACTGTCCGCCGCCACTTCTGATGCTTTGAGAGAGAGTTGGGAAAAAAAAATAGATCTATAATCCCTGCGTTGCTTTGATTTTGTCTGAGCTGCTGCATTTGCAATAGATCATTGTACTTCGAATTGGTATTCGTAGATTGGAACTGTGATAGGAACTCTTGTGTATGTTCTTCTTCATTCGCATGTTTCTCTTGGGGAGCTTGATTGGATTATGTTGATGCGACTGTGTGCAGGAGGAGAAGTATGTCTCACCGGAAGTTTGAGCATCCGAGGCACGGGTCCCTTGGATTCCTTCCAAGGAAGAGGGCTTCCCGCCACAGGGGAAAAGGTACGGATTGCCCTTTTCTCATCTCTCACCTACATGATATTCAAAGCTTGTTCCTTTGCGTTGTTCAATTGACAGTTTGATTGAATGGATGTGTTGGTGTTCTTTGGACTTATGCAGTGAAGGCTTTCCCCAAGGATGACCCGACCAAGCCCTGCAAGCTTACTGCTTTCTTGGGCTACAAGGCCGGGATGACTCACATTGTCAGAGAGGTCGAAAAGCCTGGATCAAGTAAGCATTCTTCTGCATAAGCCTATTTTTACTGTTTCTCCATGGTCCTAAATTAAATTGTCTGGGTTCCACTGCAAGTGACAATGTAGTGAACATACGCTCCTTGCCAAATAATTTAGTATAATTTCAAGGTTTCTCGTCGGCTAGCTTTACATTATAACTGCATGCTTCTTTTTCCTTTCGGTGGCCAATTAGCCAATCACATGTTAGTCTTCATGGCTGTTGTTCTGTGTGAATGGTCAGTAGGTCCACCAAAAGAAATGCATAGGGGGCCTTCTCTGGTGAAATTTGTTTATCAAATTTTCACTTTTAGGCCTACTATTACATATCTATTGCAGCATAGTTGTATTGGGTTGGGCAGATAGATTGAACTTATACATGAAATTATGGCCTATCTTTTGAACCTTTGAAGCTTTCATGATGAAACTCTGATCACTCTCTCTCTCTCTCCCTGTGCAGAGCTTCACAAGAAGGAAACTTGTGAGGCTGTTACCATTGTTGAGACACCTCCGATGGTGATTGTTGGTGTCGTGGGTTATATTAAGACCCCCAAGGGTCTTCGCTCATTGAACACCGTGTGGGCACAGCACCTGAGCGAGGAGGTGAGGCGTAGGTTCTACAAGAACTGGTGCAAATCCAAGAAGAAGGCCTTCATCAAGTACTCCAAGAAGTTCGAGACTGATGAGGGAAAGAAGAACATCCAAGCCCAGCTCGAGAAGTTGAAGAAGTATGCTACTGTCATCAGGGTTCTTGCTCACACCCAGGTATGCATCCTTTTGAATTGTACAGTCTGCTTGCACTTGCTTCTTTTCGTCTATATTACAGCTCCATTAAATTAAAAACTGATATTTCCTGGTAATTAATGTGTTGCAGATTAGGAAGATGAAGGGATTGAAGCAGAAGAAAGCTCATCTGATGGAGATCCAAGTGAATGGTGGAACCATTGCCCAGAAGGTGGACTTTGCTTATGGCTTCTTCGAGAAGCAAGTCCCTATTGATGCTGTCTTCCAGAAGGATGAGATGATTGATATCATCGGTGTGACTAAGGGTAAGGGTTATGAGGGTGTTGTGACCCGTTGGGGAGTCACTCGCCTTCCCCGTAAGACCCACAGGGGTCTGAGGAAGGTGGCTTGTATCGGTGCCTGGCACCCTGCAAGAGTCTCCTTCACAGTCGCTAGGGCTGGTCAAAATGGTTATCACCACAGGACTGAGATGAACAAGAAGGTTTACAAGATTGGAAAGGCTGGGCAGGAGTCACACACTGCCATCACTGAGTTTGACCGGTAAGATCATCTTTTCTTGACACCAAAAATCCATGCTTAAAGTCATTTGTAAAACCAAAGGTTCTCCTGTTTCCTGTTTATGAATTTGAAGTTTTTAACACACTTTGGTTGAATAGGACCGAGAAGGACATTACTCCCATGGGTGGGTTCCCTCACTATGGTGTGGTGAATGAAGACTATCTCCTGATCAAGGGATGTTGTGTGGGGCCCAAGAAGAGGGTCGTCACCCTCCGCCAGTCCCTCCTCAAGCAGACATCTAGGGTGGCTCTCGAGGAGATCAAGCTCAAGTTCATCGACACCTCCTCCAAGTTTGGGCATGGCCGCTTCCAGACCACCCAGGAGAAGCAGAAATTCTATGGCCGCCTCAAGGCGTAATTTTTCTCCAAGGAGCATCTCTATTTCAGGTCGTAGTCGAATTTTGGTATTGTTGCTTGAGAACTTGTCCCCGCATGGCATTTCAGTTCTGTTTGGGTTTTTTCATTCAGTTGTCCTCAGTACTAGAGGGTTCTAAACAGTTTTATATGGATTTGCCATCCGCCGCAAGTTTTGTTTATTTAAACATTTCTCATTATCATACAATTTGAACTAGTTGATGTTGTCCATCCAGGAATGTCTGTTTCATTCATTTGCCGTGTTATTTCACCTCCAAGCATGTGCTTGTTTCTGTTGGTTCTTGAAACCCAACTGAGCCACCAGATGATTCTGCTTTTCCCGGGCTTGATTCGAGTTCTTGAACCGGAATTATCCCTATGAGGAACTATTTAGTAATCTGAACATCTGCGTGGAATTTTTGTGAACCAAAATGACTGGTGCTCCCTCTCTATTTTGCAGAGGTTGAGGAACCAATTGGTTCTTATTCCATGTGCGGTAGATACTAGGCATTCTGAGGGATTTATACCACTGAAAAGAAGTATTTTCAGCCATTCATATCTTCTGATTTTTCTTCTCATTGCGTACCACTGCACTTTTTTTTTGTGCATGGTTTAACCAACATCTACTGGTCTAAGAATCGACAATTTTGCTTGTATGCAAAAAATTACCGATACGGGACGTACGATTTGGCTTTATGCCGAGAGCGCATTCTCTTCTCATGAGCCGTGCCTCACTAATGCAAATCATACAATCATCGATTGGTTTGATTTGAAGGAATATCTTACTTGGGCAAGGATTTAGTAAAATGGTCGGCTACGTATTGGTAGTTCAAAAAGGCTATTGGGATTATTTTCAATGCGTTCCTGTTCCATTCAAAGATTGTTAATGTGACGATTTATCTTGACCCTGAATGGTTCACTTATTTGATCTTAATCCTCTGGCATTCGAGCAATCGTCTCCCACGTAATTAAGCTCGCCATTGTGGATCAGATCCGGGTATGGCAACGTGTCCTAGAGCACCAATAGATTTAAAAGAAGCTCATGGACCTTGCCATTCAAACAGGCTATAAAAGAAGTAGTAGGCTCCTTTTAATTGCGAAAAGTATTCGCATTTACATGTCTCCGGGATAAATAACCGTCAATCGAATGGCTTCGAGTCCAAGACTGGAAAGGCGCACATGTAAGGTTATCAATCCTATTAGCTTATTCCTTAAAATGTAAAACCTGTTTAATGGCTCGGAAATCTGAATCAGATATAAACTTCGCCAAAATGCCACAAAGAAGATATTCGTATGTTCGATTTCCGCAAGTATGCCCTGACTTTTACTGTAAACGTCAACTTGACATGCTTCAATAAGAGGTCGCATGGTCGACTCCACCAGCCACGAAGACCCCTAGAGGGAGGAAACAGCTTGCCTGGAACATGGGCGAGTAATGGTACATATTCGACGAGGGAGATAAATTCACGTAAAAACATTAACATGAGCAGCACATCAAACATGCGCCTGCAGTCGAAGTTGTTCCTGTTACAAAAGACAATGTAGTTTCTCAGGAAACATAAAACAGGAAACTAGAACAGATGTGAACTATGAATGAACGCTTTTAATTTTCCCAGAAGGAATAAAGAAGCAATTGAATGAAGAGGCGAAAATAGAGTAATTCGATCGAAGTTCATTCTTCGCTCTGAGTATAGGTGAAGAGGATCAGATAAAACCTAGTGAACATCGGAAAGGATCGAGTAAAACCCGTGAACGCAAATACTAGCAGCAGAAACGAAATCAAATAAAGCGAATATGGAATCTGTTGAAGTGGTACAGACCTCGGTAACAAACAATGCGTGGAACCCATACGGAACCCTCCTCGGCAAATCTACCACGGCGACGGGATCAGCTGACATCGTTTTCGCGTCAATCACGTTTACAGATGATTTTCTGCAAAGTCATACAAAGCTGGAATTCTCATTATATACTGTTTTCAGTTAAGTGGCTCTCTGAATGAATTGGCTGAAAGGGAGAGAAATTACCCGGTTTTCTCATCATGCACAAAGAGTATCAAATATCCGTCGTCTTCTTCGATAGCAATGCCAGGTTCTCGAGGGACAAAGACGGCCTCCGAGCCGAATCTTCCAGCTCCCAATCTGAAGATCCCTTTAACATTCCCTCCAAGTTCAATCTTCTCTTTTCCTTCCACTGGTTCTGCTTGTAGATCAAACTTCACAATCCCAGCAACCTTTGCCATGCTTTCTATGAGCGCCCCGTAAACATATCTCTGTTTCCTGCAAATCAAAGAAAATCATATGATATGAAACCGGAGCGCAGATCAACGGGGAAAACAAGTCATAAGACTCATTATGGACAAAAATATAATTGTATCATAGAAATGATTGTCTGAGTTTTATGTTAACGCCGAAGCCCTCAATTGGAACACAATTCATACTTAAACAACCTCAAATGATCAATCCCAAAGAAGACCGTTTCGAGATTAGATTTCAAGATCAATATTACCGTCAACAGCGATACTTCGAAATGTCTAGAGCTAAAGTTCAAATATCCGTTGCAGTAAAGGTTCTCGAATTCGATCAACAATTGTCATGAACGGCATAGAAAGTATAGGGGCCCTCACCTGCCAGTGTAGGCCTCGTTTATCCTGGGGAAATCAACAGTAGATTCCGATAACTTCCTTTGTGAAGCTAGACCTGTGTTCATGTTGAATCTCATCTCGTGCCTGATACAAAATAAGAGGGATTGTTATTGGTCTCCTCCCAAGTATATGAAAAGTTTAGCTAACGAGGGGTTATAACTAATGCTCCCGTACAGTTCAGTTCGGAAACTCTCAGCAGTTTCTTTGACAGCTCCATTAAGCATTTCTAGATCTGGATTCTCGACGCGGCAAGTAACGAGAACAACTTCATCTTCCTCTTCCCATGCATTGGCTAGCAAAGTGAAGCAATATTAGAAAAACAAAAATAAAATGAAAATTAAAGGAAAAAAAAAACTCTGCATTTACGACTTTATCAGGGTAAGTATAGGAATGCTTCGTTTTAGAGCAAATATACGAAGGAGAGTGACAGAGATGAACCATTGTGAAATATGAAGCAATTTGGAAGCTCAAACCATCTGATCTGGAGTTCGGTCTTTGCATAACGCGGGAGTACACCAAATCGTGCTTTCTTTGTAGCATCAAAAACAAGGGGCAGCTTATTTCCTTTCACCATTGCCTGAAATTGAAACATCAATCAGTATCATCTTATTTTACCAAAGAAAAAAAGGGCTTATGGTTTGTACATTAAATGTTCAACATTAAACTGAAACTATCCTTTGTCTATTGTCATTCCATCTCACGTTCGTCCTCCATTTTTATTATGTTCTCCTACTTCACAATTCTTTGGACTAGCAAAGCCATCACAGAATGCAAATTTTTTTTTTTTGAATGTTAGGTTCCATAAATTGCTTAAAGAATAGATTAGCCATACCGTGGGCCTGAAATAAAATGGAAGATCCATGAAAATGGCGTAACTCTCAGTGATAGCAAAGTCATGCATCATGACGGACTCTGGTATGGTAATCGGTACCGGGTCATGCATGAAACCATCCTTTGAAATGACACGATATGTGACGTAGGGGGGCATCTGTGAATAGCCAAAAGTAAACATTTCGCCTGCGCTAAGGGGATTAACATCAGACCTTGTTCTTCCTATGATGAATTTGATCTTCAGGCTGTTTCATAAGACGGACATTACCAGTGACAGGGTCGACTTTGGGATGTGCAGTGAAAGGATGCAGAAGTCTCTTGTCATAATCCATCATCCCAAGAGTTTGGAGGTCCCCATCTTCCAAAACCTTAATCACATCTGCAGGATGCCCCTCGAAGAGAAAAATTGAACTCCCCATGAAGCTGTTATTTGGTCTTTTAGGAACTGAAAGCGTAGGAGAACAGAAATCTTACAAGGTTTATCAAACTCGTGCAATGATAGAAGTTTCCCGTGGTGATATACAAGAGCGGTGTTACCTAAAGAAGATACCAGATAGCCGTTTAATTAGGGAAAATCGGCTCGATGAGCAAAATTCTTGATCGTAATTTGACAAGAAACAGTGTATAAATCCACCTGTTCCAGTTCCATATGAAACATCTAGCACTTTTAGTTTTGCTCTCAATATTTGCACACCAACCATAAGTAACCCAAATAGCCCCTTGAGGTCTCCGATCTGCAGAAAGGGGCACGATCATGAAAACTCTGAACCAGCGAATTAGCCATTGAAGTTTATCCTATTATCATAAACGCCTCAATTTTATTTCCGTATTTATCAGTCATCAGAGACTAGGATCATGCTACTAACGGGGAAAGGGAAATAAGATAAGGTGCAAAGGATGAAGTTAACCGAGATGAAACAATGCTCTAAACCACATTCGATGCATGACAGTAATGGAGGATCCCAACAGCCTATATTATATTAGATATGAGTTTGTTCGTTCATCTCATCCCTTGGTCATATACCTTGGCAAATTTAGAGCTCCCGAAGAACTCCTCCTGCTTAAGTTTCGAAGTCTTCACGAAGCGGGAGACGTAAGTTGCCTTCCCATTCTTAATGCGCAGTCCGTGAATCATCCTGCAATCATCCGAATCCAGAGTGTTGCTTCAAAAATATATTAGCGAGTAGGAAATTTAGATGAGGCGGGGGATTACAGACCCATCTCCATCAAACCTGCATCAGGAAGCACCAAAAGGATCAGTGAAACTTCACCATTTCCTATGTACGATAACAATCGGGGAAAACTCTTCTTATCAAGAGAAAGAACCCTGTGTATTAGAGCCTTTAACTGCTACTGTTCTATCAAAATCGAAGAAGCTTAAACCATTGAGTAAATAAAGTTTGAATCATCCATACAAATGGTAGCCAGCGATGGGGGCAAACTTGGCGTTGGGACCAACCCTGACAAACTCTCCATTCAAGCAGTCCTGAAAAAACAACAACAACATCAGAAACATTTCCTTTTTGGCGCCATCACAGAGAACTTCCACAAAATAGATACGGAAGTCATCATAGTTGCAGAAACGTTGGATTTGATTGATTGATCGATCAAAAGACTCACGGGGAGGTGGCCTGTGATGGGTAGGTTAGAGACAGGAGTCGTCTCAGGAACCGGGCCAAAGTCACCGGAGAGATAGTGAAGAGGCTGGGAAGGGCCGTACGTGAGCTTCACTATAAGCTTCTCAGCATAGTCAATGGCCTTTGAAGTGAAGCCTTTGCTCGGCTTCGGGTTCACTGCCACTATTCCCGGCCACGCTCTTCCGTCATGGCCCAGCAGCTTCTTCTTCTCCTCCTCCTCCACCTCTTCCGCCATTGTTGCTGCACAGGCACACTCTTCTCCCCCCCTATGATGGAGATTTTATCTAGTAAACAGGCGCGTGCAACTACCACTATATAAATTATTAATTCAGATTCATTGTCTTATTTTATATCAACTTGAACTGGTTTCAGCGGCCATTGTCATCCCCTTCGATATGGACATCATCTGCTAAAAAACTGCAATTTTTAATTCCCTTATTTATATACTCGAGTCAGAGAAATTATATCATCATCCTTTAAAATTTTATAATTAGTACCAACGTAGGTTGATTTAAATGGTTCAACACTTATTCTGCTTAAACAAGGTCTCGTATTCGAGTCATTGTGAATGCAGAATATCCACGTTGGGAGGACTTTACCTTTTAGTGGGTCGACTCGGCTCGACTAGATTAGTCGGGGCCTAATTTGGCTTCCGGATATTAGGGTTCACACTGAAATTTTTTTATAATTAGTCGTATTATCAAATAGTCCGTGTATTAATGTAAACGGAATATCATAAGAGAATAATTAATTAAAAACTATAAAATTAGTCATTTGTGTGTATTAATGTAAACGGAATATCAACAGAGAATAATTAATTAAAAACTATAAAATTAGTCAGTATGTTTAATAGCACTCCTTATGTGATGGGAAAATATATATTATAGCACAACATTTTACTTTTGTGTCAATTTTATCACAACCTTTTAAAATTTTACTATATAGCGCAGCGTTTAGGATGTAGTATCAATTATGGCATGACGTTAAATTTTTCATCAAAATTAAACAGACGGCCGATGCGTGGCACATGTAGATGAATAGTGGAGACTCTTGTCAAATGCGGAATAACCTATATTCCGACCCGCTCGGTGCCATTTTACCCACCTGACTCCCTTGCTATCAATACTCGAAACCCATTTCCGCCTCTTCACAAACATAGTTACTCTTTTTGAAAACAACCAAGCCTTCAATAGAATTAAAAAAAATCATATATTGAACTTATTGCGGTTCATATAGTGAATAAGAGATGAAAAATTATTAAAAAGAAAAGGGAAGCTCATACCTGTCAAATGAAATACAAACCTTAATTCGTTTTCTTCTATGGAAACAAAAGAGGGAGAAGTGTGAAGAGGGAGACTGGCAATCTCGTGGGTGAAGAGAGGCAGAAAAAGCGAAACGCTGAACTGAAGAGAAATTTGAGACTGCAATGGGGTGGGAGGTGTGTGAAGAAGTGAGAATGAGATTCGGGTATTGATAGTGAGAGAGTCGAGTGGGTAAAAGGGCATCGAACGGGTCGGAATCTGGGTTATTTCGCATGTGGTAAGAGTCTGGATCCACTATTTATTCTCGGGTGCGTCACATTAGTCTTCTGTTTAATTTTTCACGAAAAATTGGACGTCATGCCATAATTGACATTACACTCTAATGATGTGCTATATAGTGTATTTTTAAAAGATTGTGATAAATTTACACAAAAATAAAAAGTTATGCTATGACATAGTAAGCCCATCTATCTATCAATTGCTATATTTTCTTCCTTTTGTTTCAGCGACATACTGTGGTTCTCTTTTTATTTTACCAAACAATGAGATCATTTTTATTTTTTTTAATGAATATGTAATGATATCTATTTGCCCTCAGTTACCAAAGAGCGTAATAAGCACGTGCAACATTTTTATATGGTGAGAACTCAGGAGACTACCTCCGCAGATATAGAGGCAGCAAGGTCGTCCTCAATCGCCAACCCTCAAATATGTGCTCCTGCGGTGCCTAACATTCTACCACGACAGCAGAAAATAATGGTGATAAGAGTCACTCAGCAAAAAAAAAAAATGGTGATAAGTGTCTAATTTTAAAAATAGGGATATCGGTGAAATTTGATTTTTCTCTATAGCATCCATTAATTTATAACGAAAAAGAAAGTTGGACATCTAGTGTGGTTAAATTGGTCTAGTGTAACTATACGTGCAACCCTTGAAAGTTTTTCTAGACTCTGGCTTTCCATTGCACAGGATAAAAGTATATCGAAAAACACAAGACTCGACACAATCAGTCAGAATTTTTTTTCCATGGCTGATTCAATTAAAAGATAATATTTATTAAAAGATCGAATGAAGGTTCAAAGAAAAAATATACTATGAGATATTCCATTATTATTTTTTGACAGTAAGGTTTAACTTTATGGTAAATAATAGCAGTTATAGAATAAAAATTTTCTTTAAATATAATAGATAAGAAGTAAGTGAACCGTGTAATACATGGTATAAAATATTAACTAAATTTAACAAAAATGCTAAAAATATAATTCTTTAAGTTGAAATTTCTAAATTTTAGGAATAATCTATTATTGTTTAGAAAATATGGATTCCAAAAATCAAAGTATCTTTTATAATTTTGATATTAAAATTTAAAACAGTCCTTTCAGAATATATATAAGAATTTATTTGTCATCTTAATTTTGAATTAATTATTTTACTCATTTGACTTTGCTAATCTTATTTATAAAATATAGAGATTCAGTATTTTCCATATAAATATTTTTTTTGGCAAACATATAAAAAAGTACTTTAACGGTGCTAACTCAACTAATATTTTCTTTCTTTGGTTATAAGGCAGGCTCATGGGCCTATTACAAGAGAATAAAATCATAATAATTAATAAAAATGCACAGATAGTTCCATGACGAATATCGAACCTGTAATATATTTATTACAAGGCGAAAACGTGCATCACTGTGTTACATCATCTTTGATAGAATTTAATATTTTTTTGTTCATAGTTAACATGAAGATTACTAAAGGGAAAATTTTAGCAATCATCATCAACGAATTAGTATTTTTGAAAACCAATATAAGTGATCAAATATTCTAGAATTCAGTTACAGATAACAACCTCGTGCAACGGATGAAATGACTAGTTGCATGAAGGTCTGCAGAAGTTGAACATAAAGCAAGTCGAGAATATGGAAACCAACATAGCCATAGCTGAGATCGAAATGGCACTCAACATCCAGCTACGCCCATACCGGGAAACCGACCAGGCTTTTTCAAAGATGGCTGATGATAGTCATTAGCCATGGAACCCGTCTGGTGAATTACTAGTAATATTTCTTGTGGTTATGTGTAGATTACTTCAAAATAGATTACCACTATATAGATTAGTGGTTATCCCCATTATAGTATTTGGGATGGATGGTTGGGCTTTTTATTTTTTTTTAATTGGACGTCATCCTAGGTCCATGCTTGCCAGAAATGCAGGGTTGTTTGGAGGTGGAGTTGAGTTAATTCCACTCCATTCCAACTGTGTGTGTATATATTTAATTGAGGTTGCAATAATAAGGTGGATATGATGAAATAAAAAAAAAAGTAATCATTGTATTATTAAATTATGAAAAAATGTGAAAAAATGTAATGAATAGTTGAGAAAAAGTAATGATTGTGTTGTTAAATTGTAAAAAAAATGAATAGTTGAGAGAATTTAATATTAAAAATTGAATTGAATGATAGTTAAGATAAAAAAAATTGAAGAAAAAGAGAAAAGTAATAATTGCATTGTTAAATTGAAGATAAGTGAAGTAGACTAAAAAAAATTCAAAACCAAACAAAGCCTCGTTTTGAACTTCGTTATAGCCACTCATATAGTCATATTGGCGCTTGTTTTAATTTCCCTACCATCCAAGGGCTTTATCGTGCATAGGCGAGTATGTATAGGATGATAATTAGACACAGAGTTTAAGAGGATTTAACAATTTTTGATCTGTTTACGTGAAACACCTTTTTCACCTAAACTGTAGTCTCGGGAAAGTATTATCTCCTAAACTAACTTTTTGGAATATAAAGGCCACCTCAACAGTGATTAGGGTAGCACCTGCCCCCTCCACAATGAAAATTAACCGCAACCGGATGTAAGTCACATTCGCCACGGTTGTGTCCATCCCCTTCGACCACCCTACCATTGTTGGAGCTTGGAGGATGGAGCCGACGATGGTATGGTGATTAAGATGCTAACAGTTCAGTTTAATTTTTATTAAGATGCTAACAGAAGGGAATATATTTTCCATCAATCATAGGTGTCGAGGTAATATTTCAAAAAATTATCTTTAAAATTTTCAAAAGCCCATAGTTTAGTTCCGGGTTGGAACTTTTCTCATCTTTATTTTGTCCCCCCTCCACAAAAACATAAAGAGAAATAATTAAAGAAAAAAGGTTTGCATATATATATTAGAAGAGAAAGATACAACGCTAAGGTACTTTTAACACATGCTTTTACAAGTTATATATCAATGGCACACACTACCTGGTGCTAACAACATATAATACAATGCACAGCTACATCAACAAGAGGGAAATCGTCTTCGTGGAAGGTGGGTAAGAAAATAGAACATATTCAACACGAGAGATCGACTTTGAACACGCCCTTGCACACGAGCAGCAGATCAAAGTTTTGCTTGCTCTAAAAGTTGTTCCTGTTACAGAAGATGGTCTAGTTTTTTAGCAAACATTAAGACAGCAAACTAGAATAGATGGAATTATGAAATGATAGATCGCATATAACTTTTTCCTGATGGGAGACTTTGAAGAACTGCGTATGAGGCGAACAGAGATTAATGGCCCTAATCTTTTAAAGGATAATCCTTTGCGTCAACTAAAGGATCGAGTGAAAATAGTAAACACCAGTAAGGATAGCATGAAAATAGTGAAAGCAATACTGACAGCAGAAAGGAGTTCATTGAAAGCAAATACCAGAAGTATTAAATTTGTTCGTACCTCAGTCACAAACAATGCATGGAACCCATATGGAACCCTACTTGGCAAATCTACCACAGCAACGGGATCAGCTGACATTGTTTTTGCATCAATTACGTTTACATATGATTTTCTGCAAAGTCAAAAGAAGTTCGGATACTCATTATATACTCTTCCAGGTGACTGGCTCTCTCAATAACTAGGCCCGCAAGGTATAGAGAAATTACCCGGTTTTCTCATCATGCACAAAGAATAATAAGTATCCATCATCTTCTACGAGAGCAATGCCATCCTCTTGAGGGACAAAAACGGCTTCCGAACTAAATCTACCTTCTCCCAATTTGAAGATCCCTTTAACATTCCCTCCAACTTCAATCTTGTCTTTTCCTTCCACTGGTTCGGCATGTAGATCAAACTTTACAATCCTAGTAATCTTTGCAATGCTGTCGATGACTGTCCCATAGACATATCTCTGTTTCCTGAATATCAAAGAAATTCATACAATGAGATAAAATTGGAATGACAAAGAACAAGGAAAACAAGGTTGCAGTTGATCGGAAGGACTGATCTACGAAGAAAATGATAATGATATTACAGAAAATACAATACATACGACCATCGGCTCACACTTACAAGCATGTAGTACCTCTAAGAAGTTTGCTAGACTAGGCAATCTTACGCTAGAATGGCTGAGTTTTTATATTAATGCCAAAGTTCTCGATTTAGAATATAACTTGGACTTAGACAACCCCGTGTGATGATCAAATCCAAAAAAACTGTTTCAGGATGACATATCGATATCACCATAAAAGCCGACATGGATTCTTCTAGAGGTCTAGATTAACGATCAAATATCAATGCAGTAAAGCTACTAGAATATGATCAATAATAGTCATGAATGGCCAAGAAAGCATTGGGACGGCACCTGCCAGTGTAGGTCTCGTTTATCCTGGGGAACTCAACGGCAGATTCGGATAACTTCTTTTGCGATGCTAGACCTGTTTTCATGTTGAATCTCATCTCGTACCTGATACAAAAGAAGAGTAATGTTATCAGTCCCTACTCTAGCAAATGGAAAGCTTAGCTAACATGGAATAATAATCGGTGCCCGTACAGTTCAGTTTGGTAATGCTTGACTTTTTCGTTGATAGAGTTATTAAGCATTTCTAGATCTGGATCCTGAATACGGCATGTGATGAGAACAACTTCATCTTCCTCCTCCCATGCATTGGCTAGTAAAGTCAAGGAATTTTGTCAAACAGAAATTAGAAGAAATGAACAAATCTGTATTTCAATTTTATCAAAAGTGGGTATAAGAAAGCTTTCTTTGGAGTAAATATAAAAAGGAGAGTGTAAATGATGAACCATTGTGAAATATGAAGCAATTTGGAAGCTCGAACCATCTGATCTGGAGCTCGTTCTTTGCATAACGTGGGAGTACGCCAAACCGTGCTTTCTTTGTAGCATCAAAAGCGTAGGCCAGCTTATTTTCTTTCACCATTGACTGAAAAAGATATAAATATTAATATATCTTGTTCTTGTCTTGAAACTTAAATAGTGTGTAAATCTTTTGATTCTTCTCCCACAGTCCCAACTCATGTTCTTCCCTCTTCATTTCATCTTTGAAGTTCAAATATACATGTAAGTCTCACGAAATTGCTTGCAAAATAAGGTAGCCATACCTTGGGCCTGAAACATAACGGAAGATCCATGAAAATGGCATAATTCTCAGTGATGGCAAAGTCATGCATCAAGACGGACTCTGGTATAGTAATCGGTACCGGATCATGCATGAAACCTTCCTTCGAAATGACACGGTACGTGACATATGGGGGCGTCTTTGCACGACCGAAAGTAAACATTTCACCTGCGCTAAAGGCCTTATGCATCAAAACTTTGTTCTAACCATGATAATGTTCACGCTTAAAACGTTTGATGAGAAATATATTACCTGTTACTGGGTCAACTTTGGGATGTGCACTGAAAGCATGCACCAGTCTCTTGTCGTAATCCATCATCCCGAGAGTTTCCAGGTCTCCATCTTCCAAAACCTTAAGAGCATCTGCACGATGTCCCGATAGAGGAAAATTTACTTCCCATCGATCCGTTAGTTGTACTTTTAGGAACTCATCTATTAGCGGGGAAATGTAAGGGAACGGAATTCCTTACAAGGTTTATCAAGCTCTTGCAAAGCCAGAAGTTTCCCATGGTGATATACCAGAGCAGTGTTAGCTGCGAAAGATATTGTATCATATCATATAGCTATTAAATTGGGCAAATCGGGATGATAGTGTAAAAACTCTTTCTTGATGGTGCTTGACATGAAAAATTCCGAACACCTACCTTTCCCAGTTCCATACGAAACATCTAAGACTTTCAGTTTCGCTCTCAATATTTGCAACTTGATCATAAGCAACCCAAACAACCCCTTGAGGTCTCCTGTCCGCAGAAGGGGCATTGCTATGAGGACTCTGAACCAGCAAGTCGGCTATTGAAGTTTATTCCAATATCACGGAAACACCAATTTTGGTTCTCATCCTAATTAGGCTTCAGAGGCTCAGATTATGCTATTAACGGGGGAAGGCGAATAGGAAAAGCTGCAAATTATAAAGTTAATTGAGATATATCAAAGCTCTAAACCACAATCGACCCGTGAAGCCACGGAGGGAGAGCTTTTATACGATATGATTTCTTAACAAATTCATGACGATCCATAAGTACGAGTTCCAAAAGCTGACCAGCTATATATCCAACACGGGGCCCCTTGTTCTTCTCTTTGTCACACATACCTTTACAAATTTAGCACCCCCAAAGAACTCCTCCTGCTTAAGTTTCGATGTCTTCGCAAAGCGGGATACGTAAGTTGCCTTCCCCTTCTTGATGCGAAGTCCGTGAATCATCCTGCAGTCACAAATAAAATCCAGAGTGTTAATTCAATGTGTGCAAGCAATTTATGAAATAGATGTAGTAGCTTCTCGGTACAGCATTGGATCGCAAAAGCAGGGGATACAAACCCATCTCCATCAAACCTGCATCAGGCAGCAGCAAAGGATCAATGAAGGTTTTACCCTTTTCACAAAAAAAGGGGAAAATCTTAAATCGTCAAGTGGGTAAGTTCAGTTCAAAAATCATCTATACCAATGGTAGCCGGCCACAGGGGCGAACTTGGCGTTGGGACCGACCCTCACAAATTCTCCATTCAAGCACTCCTGCAGCAACAACGACAACAACGTAAAAAAGGTCCCCTTTTTGCTGCCATCATAGAGAAATCCCAAGAAAAGATAAGGAAGTCGGGTTTTTGATGAAAGACTTACAGGGAGGTGGCCTGTGATGGGGAGGTCCGTGACTGGAGGAGTCTCGGTAGGAACCGGGCCGAAGTTACCGGAGAGATAGTGAAGGGGCCGGGGAGGGCCGTACATGAGCTTCACTATGAGCTCCTCGATGTAGTCAATGGCCTTCGAAGTGAAGCCTTTGCTCGGCTTCGGGTTCAATGCCACTATCCCCGGAATCGCTCTTCCGTCGTGGCTCAGCTTCTTCTCCTCCTCCACCTCTCCCGCCATTGATGCTTTGTCTCTGCGTGTCTCTCTCCCCCCTCCCTCCTATCTTTCCAGGATTGTATTATAAGAGGTTTCGCTACTTTTATATGGTTTTCATATATGTATGTAACAACTACATGAAAGACATACCATCTGATTTTATATATCATAATTGATAATGGAAGTATCATATATTTTCTTATCATTCATAATATTATGGTAAATTACACTGATTGTCCAAAAAATTTTACAAATATTTTAATATGGTACAAAAAATATTTTTGCTACTTAATAATATAAAATATTTTAAAATTATTTCAATATATTACAAACCGTCATCTCGCTATTGTCATATGTGTTTGCAAAATGGCCAGGCGACAAGTTTCCTGATGGGCCCCATGAGTCGACTGCTTGAACTGGAGATGAACCAGAAAGAGGAAAGGTCGGGGAAGGGAGAACTCGGGCGAAGACACATGGGCAGGCCAACGGTAATAATTGGGTGAAGCAAAGAGAAAAACAAAAAATAATTTTCAAACAATTGGGACCCATAAAAAAAACGTTGACAGGGAGCTTTGTCTTTACCCCGTTAGAATAAAGTAGAGTAAAAACATTTTTTATTCCTAAACTGATCCAATTTTTATTTTGTTATGCTAGACTCATCGGTGTCCATATATATAATCAAAAAAAGAATATGCATGTAACTTATGGTTGAGTGGTTCATATAGATTTCACAAATCACAATGTGAAAAATAACATACAAGGTCTTCTATTATAATGTTGAATAAAATAACAAATAATCATTTTTTGTGTATACACCAGTTCCCAACAATAATTACAATATATAAAGGCAAATTCCAAATCATAAAACCTCTATACTATTTGTATAAATCGATATACAATTAACTGTCCTTTAACATTTAATTAAATGAATTTTTACTCTATTTTAATTTTATTTGATTCAACAAGTTATAAATATGTCTATATTATTTGTATGAAAATTAAGTGCCTTCTTGAAAAAGTAGAAATCTTCTTAATACTTTTACAAGAACTCTTTGAGATACGGTATTTTTATTTCAAATACATTGCACTAAATATCCTATAAATAGTTGATGTGAATATTTATTTTATACATATCATCTATTTGTTTTAGTTTTTCCTGCCTTTTACTCCTGTTAGATATTTCTCTATACATATTATAGGCTGCTTTACTATATACATATATATATATATATATTATTTGCATTTTTTATCGGATTAGAGTAAGTATTTATTTACCAACATAATTTTCACTTCTTCATCTTTCACTCATAATTCATAGTTAATATATCTATTTGGTACAAGCCTTTATTTTCTATTTATATAAATTCCAACGACATCCATGAGTATTCGAGAAAAGACAACGACACCCTCTACTTTTAAAATGAACGCTTACTACCCCTGCCCTTACTGACATGGCAGGTTACAAGGCGCCACATGGACTAGTTTACTAACATGACATTTCACCAATAATTTTTTTTTCCAAAAGGAATCTAGAATTTATTTGTTAAAAGAAGAAAAATAGAGATGGCTCTCTCTGATGTGGACTGGGAGACCACTTCGCCGGTGTAATGAATTTTATGATAAATATCTACGCAAGGAAAGATCATTTTATTAAATTAAGGATAAATTGTACTGGTGGTTCAAAAAGTTTTACAAATATTTCAATATGGTATAAAAGTTTTTTTTGCTACTTGATAGTACAAAATATTTCAATGTTATTCAGTATAGTACAAACCGTCATCTCGCCATTGACGCCGTCAAACCGTTCTTTACAAGACTGTAAATTTTGCACCATCATGTAACTTACGTAAAACATTTTGTACTATTAAGTTACAACTTCAAAATATTTTGTACCATCATGTAACGTATCACAAAAACTGATTTTGCACCATCAGCGTTTGCTTCACGGCGTCAATAGCGAGACGGCGGTTTGTACTATATTGAAACAATTTTGAAACATTTTGTACCATCAAGTAACATATTTGTTTTTACCATATTGAAACATTTGTAAAACTTTTATGATCACCAGTGTAATTTACCCTTAAATCAATTAAAATTTTTAACTTAACTACTATCATCATTCCTTTAAAAATTTTACATGTCTTTTTGTATTTGAAAAATTGAGAGTACTTTCATTATATCTAAGCAAAGAAAGAAGAAAAATAGAGATGGCTCTCTCTGATGTGGTTTGGGAGACCACCTCGCCGATGTAATGAATTTTATGATAAATATCTACGCAAAGAAAGATCATTTTATTAAATCAATTAAAATTTTTAACTTAACTAATATCATCATTCCTTTAAAAATTTTACATGTCTTTTTGTATTTGAAAAATTGAGAGTACTTTCATTATATCTAAGCAAAGAAATAAGAAAAACAGAGATGACTCTCTCTGATGTGGTCTGGGAGACCACCTCGCCAATGTAATGAATTTTATGATAAATATCTATGCAAAGAAAGATCATTTTATTAAATCAATTAAAATTTTTAACTTAACTAATATCATCATTCCTTTAAAAATTTACATGTCTTTTTGTATTTGAAAAATTGAGAGTACTTTCATTATATCTAAGCAAAGAAAGAAGAAAAACAAAGATGGCTCTCTCTAATGTGGACTGGGAGACCACCTCGCCGGTGTAATGAATTTTATGATAAATATCTACGCAAAGAAAGATCATTTTATTAAATCAATTAAAAATTTTAACTTAACTAATATCATCATTCCTTTAAAAATTTTACATGTCTTTTTTTATTTGAAAAATTGAGAGTACTTTCGTTATATCTAAGCAAAGAAAGAAGAAAAACAGAGATGGCTCTCTCTGATGTGATCTGAGAGACCACCTCGCCGGTGTAATGAATTTTATGATAAATGTCTAAGCAAAGAAAGATCATTTTATTAAATCAATTAAAATTTTTAACTTCACTAATATCATCATTCCTTTAAAAATTCTACGTGTCTTTTTGTATTTGAAAAATTAAGAGTACTTTCATTATACTTGAGAATACTATAACCATTTCCATATATTATAAAATTTCTACTATCTTTATATTTAGCCAATGTACCATTTATTTTAGTTATCTCATATCGTACTTTATATGATAGGTTATGTTCATATTAATCAAGGTTCAATCAATAGATAAAATTTTTTGTCGGAAACTGTGGATATTCTGCCTAGTATTATCTAAATATCATGCCAAAATAGAGGTATTGGCCATTCATAATATTATGGTTTTCCTTTTAGAATGTGAGGAAATTTATAGGCTTGAAGAGTTAATTTAGATAAATATTAATGGTAAACGTATCATATATAGCAGAAACATAAAGTAATATGGATGGTGGATTTAATTTCTGCATGTCAATAGTAATTTGATTTAGTCATTAAGTAAAATTAACAAATCTATCGCATGTTCAATGTAAACGGAATATCATCAGAGAATAATTAATTAAAAACTATAAAATCAGTCATTTGTGTGTATGTTTAATAGCACTCCTTACGTGATGGGAAAAATATATATCATAGCACAACTTTTTATTTTTGTGTCAATTTTATTACAACCTTTTAAAATTTTATTATATTGTACAACGTTTAGGATGTAATATCAATTATGGTTTGACGTTAAATTTTTCATCAAAATTAAATAGACAGCCAATGTGGGGCACATGTAGATGAATAATGGGCCTAGACTCTTGCCAAATGCGGAATAACCCATATTCCGACCTGCCCGGTGCTCTTTTACCCACCTGACTCCCTCACTATCAATACTCGAAACTCATTCCCGCCTCTTCACATACATAGTTACTCCTTCTGAAAGCAACCAAGCCTTCAATATAATAATAAAAAAAATCACATATTGAACTTATTGCGGTTCATATAGTGAATAAGGGATGAAAAATTATTAGAAAGAAAAAGGGAAGCTCATACCTGTCAAATGAAATACAAACCTTAATTCGTTTTCTTCTATAGGAACAAAAGAGGCAGAAGTTTGAAGAGAGAGACTGGCAAGCTCGTGGGTGAAGAGAGGGAGAAAGAGTAAAGCGCTGAACCGAAGAGAAATTTGAGGTTGCAGTGAGGTGGGAGGTGTGTGAAGAAGCAACAATGAGATTCAAGTATTGATGGTGAGGGAGTCAAGTGGGTGAAAGGGCACCGAGCGGGTCGGAATATGAGTTATTTCACATGTGGTAAGAGTCTAGATCCACTATTCATCCTCGGGTGCGTCACATTATCTTATGTTTAATTTTTCATGAAAAATTTGACGTCATGCCATAATTGACCTTGCACTCTATATGATGTGCTATATATTGTAATTTTAAAAGGTTGTGATAAAATTGATATAAAAAGCAAAATGTTGTACTATGATTGACAGTACATTCTTAACGACGTGCTATATAGTATAATTTTAAAAAATTGTGATAAATTTACACAAAAGTAAAAAAGTTGTGCTATGATGTATTTTTCCTTATGTGATAGTAAGCCCGTCTATCTAACTATCAATTGCTATATTTTCTTCCTTTTGTTTTAGCGACATACCCATGGTTCTCTTTTTATTTTACCAAACAATGAGATAATTTTTTTTTTAATGAATATGTAATGATATCTATGTGCCTGGTCTCTCAATCACCAAACAGCGTAATAAGCATGTAGAACATTTTTATATGGTGAGGACTCAGGAGACTACCTCCGCAGATATAGAGGCAGTCAATGTCGCCCTCAATCGCCAGCCCTCAAATATGTGCTCCTGCGGTGCCTAACATTCTAACACGAAAGCAGAAATAATGGTGATAAGTGTCACTCAGCAAAAAAAAAAAAATGGTGATAAGTGTCTAATTATAAAAATATGGATATCGGTGAAATTCGATTTTTCTCTGTAGCATCCATTAATTTATAACGAAAATGAAAGTTGGACATCTAGTGGGGTTAAAGTGGTCTAGTGTAACTATACGTGCAACCCTGGAAAGTTTTTCTAGACTCTGGCTTTCCATTGCACAGGCATAAAAGTATATTGAAAAACACAAGACTCGACACAATCCGTCGGAATTTTTTTTCCATGGCTGATTCAATTAAAAGATAATATTTATTAAAAGATCGAATGAAGGTTCAAAGAAGAAATATACTAGGAGATATTCCATTATTATTTTTTGGTAGTAAGGTTTAACTTTATGGTAAATAATGGCAGTTATAGAATAAAGTTTTTCTTTAAATATAATAGATAAGAAGTAGAGGCAATTATAACATTTGTCTCTAAACTTCTTATTTTGAGACAAATACAATATATGCCTCTCATTTGGATTTTATTTGTTTCTAAAGCATCTAAAATTACTAGTTTAATAATTAATAAATTTATATCACAAGTATTTATAAAATATTAACTAAATTTAACAAAAATGCTAAAAATATAATTCTTTAAGTTGAAATCTCTAAATTTTAGGAATAATCTATTATTGTTTAGAAAATATGGATTCCAAAAATCAAAGTATCTTTTATAATTTTGATATTAAAATTTAAAACAGTCCTTTTAGATATATATATATATATATATAAAAGAATTTATTTGTCATCTTAATTTTGATTTAATTATTTTACTCATTTGACTTTGCTAATCTTATTTATAAAAATATAGAGATTCAGTATTTTTTATATAAATATTTCTCTTTGGCAAACATATAAAAAAGTATTTTAACAGTGCTAACTCAACTAATATTTTCTTTCTTCGATTATAAGGCATGCCCATTGGCCTAATACAAGAGAATAAAATCCTAATAACTAAAAAAGAGTCACAGATAGTTCTATGACGAATATCGAACATGGAATTTCTTTATTACAAGGCAAAAATGTGCATCACTGTGTTACATCGTCTTTGATAGAATTTAATATTTTTTTGTTGATAGTTAACATGAAGATTACTAAAGAGAAAATTTTAGCAATCATCATCAACGAATTAGTATTTTTCAAAACCAATATAAGTAATCAAATATTATAGAATTCGGTTACAGATGACAACCTCGTGCAACGGATGAAATGACTCTTTGCATGAAGGCCTGTCTAAAGGTCTGCAGAAGTTGAACATAAAGCAAGTCGAGAATATGGAAACCAACATAGCCATAGCCGAGATCGAAATGGCACTCAACATCCAGCTACACCCGTACTGGGAAACCGACCAGGCTGCTTCAAAGATGGCTTATGATAGTCATTAGCTATGGAACCCGTCTGGTGAATTACTAGTAATATTTCTTGTGGTTATGTGTAGATTACTTCAAAATAGATTACCACTATATAGATTAGTGGTTATCCCCATTATCGTATTTGGGATGGGTGGTTGGGCTTTTATTATTTTTTTAATTGGACGTCATCCTAGGATGGGGCCGAGATTGGCCACACTTTCTAAAGCCCTTGCTGAGGCCCGAGTGAACTGTCTAAACAAAGTTCAGGCCCATGCTTGTCAGAAATGCGGGGTTGTTTGGAAGTGGAGTTGAGTTAATTCCACTTCATTCCAACTATAAGTGTGTATATATATATATATATATATATATATATATATTTAATTGGGATTGCAATAATAAGGTGGATATGATGAAATAAAAAAAGTAATGATTGTATTATTGAATTAATGAAAAAATGTGGAAAAATATAATGAATAGTTGAGAAAATGTAATAATCATGTTGTTGAATTGTGAAAAAAAATAATGAATAGTTGAAAAAATTTAGTATTAAAAATTGAATTGAATGATAGTTAAGATAAAAAAATTGAAGAAAAAGAGAAAAGTAATAATTGTATTGTTAAATTGAAGATAAGTGAAGTTAAGTGGAGTAGAGTAAAAAAAAAAATTCAAAACCAAACAAAGCCAACTAGTTTTCACCTAAACTGTAGTCTCGGTAAAGTTTTATCACCTAAACTAACTTTTTGGAATATAAAGGCCACCTCAACTGTGATTAGGGTAAAACCTGCCCCCTCCACAATGAAAATTAACCGCAACCGGATGTAAGTCCCATTAGCCTCGGTTGCATCCATCCCCTTCGACCACCCTACCGTTGTTGGAGCTTGGAGGATGGAGCCGACGATGGTCTGGTGATGGCTGGGGGTGGTCCATCCAACAGTTCGGTTTAATTTTTATTAAGATACTAACAGAAGGGAATATATTTTCCATCAATCATAGGTGTGGAGGTAATATTTCGAAAAAATTATCGTTAAAATTTTCAAAAGCCCATACTTCAGTTCCGGGTTGGAATTTTTCTCATCTCTAATTTTTTTCCCCCTCCACAAAAACATAAAGAGAAATAATTAAAGAAAAAAGGTTTGCATATATATTAGAAGAGAAAGATACAATGCTAAGGTACTTTTAACACTTGCTTTTACAAGTTATATATCAATGGCACCCACTACCTGGTGCTAACAACATATAATACGATGCACAGCTACATCAACAAGAGGGAAATCGTCTTTCGTGGAAGGTGGGTAAGAAAATAGAGCATAGTCAACACGAGAGATCAACTTTGAACACGCCCTTGCACACGAGCAGCAGATCAAAGTTTTGCTTGCTCTAAAAGTTGTTCCTGTTACAGAAGATGGTCTAGTTTTTTAGCAAACATTAAGACAGCAAACTAGAATAGATGGAATTATGAAATGATTGATCGCATGTAACTTTTTCCTGATGGGAGACTTTGAAGAACCGCATATGAGGCGAACAGAGATTAATGGCCCTAATCGTTTAAAGGATCATCCTTTGCGTCAACTAAAGGATCGAGTGAAAATAGTAAACACCAGTAAGGATTGCGTGAAAATAGTGAACGCAATACTGACAGCAGAAAGGAGTTCATTGAAAGCAAATACCGGAAGTATTAAATTTGTTCGTACCTCGGTCACAAACAATGCATGGAACCCATATGGAACCCTACTCGGCAAATCTACCACAGCAACGGGATCAGCTGACATTGTTTTTGCATCAATTACGTTTACATATGATTTTCTGCAAAGTCAAAAGAAGTTCGGATACTCATTATATACTCTTCCAGGTGACTGGCTCTCTCAATAACTAGGCCCGCAAGGTATAGAGAAATTACCCGGTTTTCTCATCATGCACAAAGAATATCAAGTATCCATCATCTTCTTCGAGAGCAATGCCATCCTCTCGAGGGACAAAAACAGCTTCCGAACCGAATCTACCTTCTCCCAATTTGAAGATCCCTTTAACATTCCCTCCAACTTCAATCTTGTCTTTTCCTTCCACTGGTTCCGCATGTAGATCAAACTTTACGATCCCAGTAATCTTTGCAATGCTGTCGAAGACTGTCCCATAGACATATCTCTGTTTCCTGAATATCAAAGAAATTCATACAATGCAGTAAAGGTACTAGAATATGATCAATAATAGTCATGAATGGCCAAGAAAGCATCGGGGCGGCACCTGCCAGTGTAGGTATCGTTTATCCTGGGGAACTCAACGGCAGATCCGGATAACTTCTTTTGCGATGCTAGACCTGTTTTCATGTTGAATCTCATCTCGTACCTGATACGAAAGAAGAGTAATGTTATCAGTCCCTACTCTAGAAAATGGAAAGCTTAGCTAACATGGAATAATAATCGGTGCCCGTACAGTTCAGTTTGGTAATGCTTGACTTTTTCGTTGATAGAGTTATTAAGCATTTCTAGATCTGGATCCAGAACACGGCATGTGATGAGAACAACTTCATCTTCCTCCTCCCATGCATTGGCTAGTAAAGTCAAGGAATTTTGTCAAACAGAAATTAGAAGAAATGAACAAATCTGCATTTCAATTATATCAAAAGTAGGTATAAGAAAGCTTTCTTTGGAGTAAATATAAAAAGGAGAGTGTAAATGATGAACCATTGTGAAATATGAAGCAATTTGGAAGCTCGAACCATCTGATCTGGAGCTCGTTCTTTGCATAACGTGGAAGTACACCAAACCGTGCTTTCTTTGTAGCATCAAAAGCGAAGGCCAACTTATTTTCTTTCACCATTGACTGAAAAAGATATAAATATTAATATATCTTGTTCTTGTCTTGAAACTTAAAGTGTGTAAATCTTTTGATTCTTCTCCCACAGTCCCAACTCATGTTCTTCCCTCTTCATTTCATCTTTGAAGTACAAATATACATGTAAGTCTCATGAAATTGCTTGCAAAATAAGGTAGCCATACCTTGGGCCTGAAACATAACGGAAGATCCATGAAAATGGCATAATTCTCAGTGATGGCAAAGTCATGCATCAAGATGGACTCTGGTATAGTAATCGGTACCGGGTCATGCATGAAACCATCCTTCGAAATGACACGGTACGTGACATATGGGGGCGTCTGTGCATGACCGAAAGTAAACATTTCACCTGCGCTAAAGGCCTTATGCATCAAAACTTTGTTCTAACCATGATAATGTTCACGCTTAAAACGTTTGATGAGATATATATTACCTGTTACCGGGTCAACTTTGGGATGTGCACTGAAAGCATGCACCAGTCTCTTGTCGTAATCCATCATCCCAAGAGTTTCCAGGTCTCCATCTTCCAAAACCTTAAGAGCATCTGCACGATGTCCCGATAGAGGAAAATTTACTTCCCATCGATCCGTTAGTTGTACTTTTAGGAACTCATCTATTAGCGGGGAAATGTAAGGGAACAGAATTCCTTACAAGGTTTATCAAGCTCTTGCAAAGCCAGAAGTTTCCCATGGTGATATACCAGAGCAGTGTTAGCTGCGAAAGATATTGTATCATATCATATAGCTATTAAATTGGACAAATCGGGATGATAGTGTAAAAACTCTTTCTTGATGGTGCTTGACATGAAAAATTCCGAACACCTACCTGTCCCAGTTCCATACGAAACATCTAAGACTTTCAGTTTCGCTCTCAATATTTGCAACTTGATCATAAGCAACCCAAACAACCCCTTGAGGTCTCCTATCTGCAGAAGGGGCATTGCTATGAGGACTCTGAACCAGCAAGTCGGCTATTGAAGTTTATTCCAATATCACGGAAACACCAATTTTGGTTCTCATCCTAATTAGGCTTCAGAGGCTCAGATTATGCTATTAACGGGGGAAGGCGAATAGGAAAAGCTGCAAATTATAAAGTTAATTGAGATATATCAAAGCTCTAAACCACATTCGACCTGTGAAGCCACGGAGGGAGAGCTTTTATACGATATGATTTATTAACGAATTCATGACGATCCATAAGTACGAGTTCCAAAAGCTGACCAGCTATATATCCAACACGGGGCCCCTTGTTCTTCTCTTGGTCACACATACCTTTACAAATTTAGCACCCCCAAAGAACTCCTCCTGCTTAAGTTTCGATGTCTTCGCAAAGCGGGATACGTAAGTTGCCTTCCCCTTCTTGATGCGAAGTCCGTGAATCATCCTGCAGTCACAAATAAAATCCAGAGTGTTAATTCAATGTGTGCAAGCAATTTATGAAATAGATGTAGTAGCTTCTCGGTACAGCATTGGATCGCAAAAGCAGGGGATACAAACCCATCTCCATCAAACCTGCATCAGGCAGCAGCAAAGGATCAATGAAGGTTTTACCCTTTTCACAAAAAAAGGGGAAAATCTTAAATCGTCAAGTGGGTAAGTTCAGTTCAAAAATCATCTATACCAATGGTAGCCGGCCACAGGGGCGAACTTGGCGTTGGGACCGACCCTCACAAATTCTCCATTCAAGCATTCCTGCAGCAACAACGACAACAACGTAAAAAACGTCCCCCTTTTGCCGCCATCATAGAGAAATCCCAAGAAAAGATAAGGAAGTCGGGTTTTTGATGAAAGACTTACAGGGAGGTGGCCTGTGATGGGGAGGTCCGTGACTGGAGGAGTCTCTGTAGGAACCGGGCCGAAGTTACCGGAGAGATAGTGAAGGGGCCGGGGAGGGCCGTACATGAGCTTCACTATGAGCTCCTCGATGTAGTCAATGGCCTTCGAAGTGAAGCCTTTGCTCGGCTTCGGGTTCAACGCCGCTATCCCCGGAATCGCTCTTCCGACGTGGCTCAGCTTCTTCTCCTCCTCCACCTCTCCCGCCATTGTTGCTTTGTCTCTGCGTGTCTCTCTCCCCCCTCCCTCCTATCTTTTCAGGATTGTATTATAGAGGTTTCGCTACTTTTATATGGTTTTCATATATGTATGTAATAACTACATGAAAGACATACCATCTGATTTTATATATTATAATTGATAATGGAAGCATCATATGGTAAATTACACTGGTGATCTACAAAATTTTACAAATATTTTAATATGGTACAAAATATTTTTTTTGCTACTTGATAGTACAAAATGTTTCAAAGTTATTTTAGTATAGTACAAAATGTTTCAAAGTTATCTCGCTATTGAAGCCGTCAAATCGACACTGATGGTACAAAATCGAATTTTGTGAGACATTACATGATGGTGTAAAAAATTTTGAAGTTGTAACTTAATAGTACAAAATGTTTTACTTAAGTTACATGATGGTGCAAAATTTACAGATCTTGTAAAGGACGGCTTGACGGCGTCAATGGTGAGATGACGGTTTGTACTATACTGAAATAACTTTGAAACATTTTGTACCATCAAATAGCAAAAAAACTTTTTATATCTTATTAAAATATTTATAAAATTTTTTAGACTATCAGTGTAATATACCTATCATATTATCAACATTATTGCTGGAAAGTCCATTGCGTTTCACCAAAAAAAAAGAAACATAAAAAAGGCTTATTTTATCGACAAACTGCAGTAAATTATACACGGCAACAATGATTACGTACATGGTCTAGTCTCATGCATTTTCACGTACGTTGCAGCGTAATATAATTGCCATAATGACGGCCCATTTGCTAATTTTCCTAATATGCACAAAATATCGTAATAATAGGATAACTGTGAAATAGATTCAATGGTTATGGCCAACTTATTTATCTCGATGGAGAATTGTTATTTTTAACGACGCTTACTCCATTTTCCCAAAACTGTAGTGACAGAAAACAGTTAAAGTATTAAAATAATATGAAAACTACAATATTTTTCCGAAATTCCTATTACATCACCGTTGTAATTTATAAAATGAGTCCTTATAAAAAGAGTCTGATAATGTTTACTAATGGCAATAACTATCAATGGTGACATCAATAGAAGTCGGAGTCATTAGTGAGCCACTCGGCTCTTTAAAAATCCAAATTTGAAGAATAGAAGTTAAGCGAAGCAGATGACAAAGGAGAACATAAAGGACATGTATAACAAAGATTTAAAATCATGTTTTTTTTTGTAAGAATAACTGAGGGGTTGCAATTAATTTTGAACTAACTGATATCCGCTTGCCATGTGTGATTTCAAAAAACTTTTTCACTATGCTTGATTTTAACTAGCAAAAGGCAAAACTCCATGTTAGTTTTTTTTTTGGTGGGGCCCATGTGTTTGCAAAAACGCCAGGCGACAAGCTACCGGATGCCTCTTTTGTGGGCCCCATGAATCGACTGCTTGATCTGGAGATGAACCAGAAAGAGGAAAGGTGGGGGAAGGGAGAACTCGGGCGATGACACTTGGGCAGGGAGCCCTTACCCAACGGTAATAATTTGGTGAAGCAAAGAGAAAAACAAAAAATAATTTTCAAACAATTGGGGCCCATAAAAAAAACGTTGACCGGGGGCTTTGTCTTTACCCCGTTAGAATAAACTAGAGTAAAAAAAATTTTTATTGCTAAACAGACCCAATTTTTATTTTGTTTTGCTAGTGTTACGAACGGACCTTTCTAACATCGAAGATGATCGAGAGAGTCCGAAGTTGTTGAGGTTTGCCAGGGAATGCATGCGATGGAGTCTTCTAGAGAGCCTCGGTCCCCGAACCTTCTAGAAGTCTCCCGAGTCTTCTGTAATTAATATCGGTAGTTAGGATAATTGTATTTATACCGGTAGATGGTAGAAGTAGTTGGATGTACATTAAATAGCGAGTGCCTATATAAGGGCCTCACCTTCTCATTTGTACACACACTTGAAAAAGCAATACAAGTATCATTCTCCAGAGCTTCTCTCTCTAGTTTCTCTCTCTAGAAGTTCTGTGAAGGGAAAGGCTGCCTAGAAAAGCGATTCTAGGGCCGCACGGGTAGGGAACGCTAGATAAAATAGCAAGTCCGTGACAAGTGGTATCAGAGCGAAGGTCTAAGGCGATGACAACCTCTAACCAATCGGAGGTGGTGATCGATGAGACGAGGGCAAAGTCCAAGAAGTAGCGGGAAAACTCGAGGGATCCACTAAGTTCGTTTGAGGGCCGCATGACAAAGATGGAGGTTGTCATGGCGGACGTCCAAGGCAAGACCGAGGACGCGTCCAAGGGCATAGAAGAGCTTCGCTCGAACTTGGAGGAGCTTCAAGAGGGTATGCAGGGCGCCTTGAACACTGCAGTGGACGAGCTGACCAAGCTGGACGAGACGCTGAAGCCCTTGTCTCGGCCACGCGTGCTGAGATCGATGAGCTCAGGGCCGAGCTCGTGCAAGTGCGGAGGACTCGTGTCAATGGGGGTGGCATGGGTCAATTTAGCGCGCGTCCAGATGTCCCGAGGCCCAAGGAGTTCAAGGGAACTAGGGTGGCCAAGGACGTGGACAACTTCATATGGAATATGGGGACCTACTTCCGTGCGACGAGAGTAGAGGACGAAGCTGTCCGTGTGGGGATGGTTTCCATGTACCTTGTGGATGTCGCTTTGCTATGGTGGCGTCGGAGGTGCGACAATCGAAGTGGCAACACGGTCAACACTTGGGAGGAGTTCAAGGCTTAATTCCACCAACAGTTCTACCCTGAGTATGCGGAGGATGAAGCTCGCGCCAAGCTTCGACGCTTGGAGCATAAGGGTGAACTTCGGAAGTATGTGCGGCAGTTCACGGAACTCATGCTTCAGATTCCGTCGCTGACTGACAAAGAAGCCTTCTTCCAGTTCATGGATGGGCTAAAACCGTGGGCTAAGCAAGAGCTGCAACGCCACGGTGTGCAAGATCTGCACAAGACTATGTCGACGGCGGAGTCGCTGGTGGAATTCCGCTCATCAAGCAAGTCCGACTCGAAAGAGAAGGGCAAGCCCAAAGGTGGGGGAGATAAAGAGAAGTCCTACCGATTCGATGGTGGCAAAACGACCAAGTCAACTTTCAAGGACAAGGCGGGGTCGAGCAAGCCAAAGGGGAAGGATGAGCGGATGCTCAAGTGTTTCTTATGCGATGGTCCGCACATGGCTCGAGAATGCCCTACCAAAGCCAAGCTCGCGGCGTTGGTGAAAGCCGATGAGGAAAATGAAGAGGAGACGTGGTTGGGCTCGCTGCGTATCCTTAGCTCCATTACAACCAGGAAGGCCAATCGGTCGAAGGGGCTCATGTTCGCGGATGTTGAAATTGATGGGAAGGCATTTAGTGCTCTCGTTGACACAAGAGCATCTAACCTCTTCATCTCTGAAGAAGGCGCGAAGAAACTGGGACTTCGCGTTGAAAGGACAAGGGGGCGGCTCAAGACGGTGAATTTCGAAGAAGTCCCGACATGTGGAGTTGCTAAGGACGTGGATGTCCGGATCGGGCAGTGGAGTGGAAAGGAAACTATTGAGGTAATCCCTCTTGATGACTACGACTTTGTTATTGGGATGGATTTCCTCGACATGATCGATGCACTACTCGTCCCATTCGCTGATTGCATCTCTGTGTTGGATGCTAAGTGTCAATGCGTGGTGCCGGTCAAGCGGTCGATGAAAAATGGGCAAAAGACCTTGTCGGCCATGCAACTGAAGCGAGGGATCCAGAAAGAAAAAGTCACGTACCTTGCGGCCTTGAAGGTAGATGAGGATGCGGCCTCGGGAGATGACGTACCAGCGGAGGTCGCCCAAGTCCTCGATTCCTTCAAGGATGTGATGCTGACGGAACTTCCGAAGAAGCTTCCACCTAAGAGGGAGGTGGATCACCGGATCGAGTTGGTGCCCGATGCTAAGCCACCGCCATGGCTCCTTACCGGATGGCACCGCCAGAGTTGGCGGAATTGAGGAGGCAGCTTAAGGAGTTGCTTGATGCTAGCTATGTCCGACCTTCGAAGGCCCTGTTCGGTGCCCCGGTGCTCTTCCAAAAGAAGCACGACGGATCTCTACGGATGTGTATAGACTACCGGGCACTGAACAAGCTAACGGTCAAGAACAAGTACCCTATACCGTTGATTGCAGATCTCTTTGACCAACTTGGGGAAGCTTAGTGGTTCTCTAAGTTGGATCTGCGGTCGGGGTACTACCAAGTGCGGATCGCGGAAGAGGACGAGCCTAAGACCGCATGCGTAACGCGATACGGTTCCTACGAGTTCCTCGTCTTGCCTTTTGGGCTGACTAATGCACCGGCCACTTTTTGCACCCACATGAATAAGGTACTCCACCCGTTCCTTGATCGATTTGTGGTGGTTTATCTTGATGATATCGTTGTGTATAGCCGGTCACTCGAGGACCACGTTGAGGACTTGAGACAGGTGTTCAAGGTGCTTCGGGAGAACCCCTTGTACGTGAAGAGGGAGAAGTGTGCATTCGCTAAGAGGGAAGTCCCTTTCCTCGGCCACATCGTTGGTGGGGGTCGGGTCCGAATGGATCCATCGAAGGTGGCCTCGATCATGAAGTGGGAATCGCCAACCAAGTTGACAGAGTTGCGATCGTTCCTAGGTCTCGCCAACTATTATCGACGGTTCATAAAGCGCTACTCAAGCATCACCGTGCTACTCACGGACCTCTTGAAGAAGGCTCGAGCCTGGGAGTGGACAAACGAATGTCAAGCAACTTTTGATCGCTTGAAGCGGGTTATCACGGATGAGCCCGTTCTCGCGTTGCCTTGTTATGAGAAGCCGTTCGAGGTGGAGACGGATGCCTCGGATTTCGCTATCGGCGGGGTGCTGATGCAAGATGGCCACCCCATCGCGTTTGAGTCCCGCAAGCTTAGTGACGTGGAGCGGCGGTATACGGTCCAAGAGAAGGAAATGACGGCAGTGGTGCATTATCTCCGGACTTGGAGGCACTATCTCTTGGGCTCAAAGTTCGTTGTGAGGACGGACAATATTGCCACGAGTTACTTCCAGACGCAAAAGAAGTTATCCCCGAAGCAAGCTCGTTGGCAAGATTTCCTAGCCGAGTTCGATTTCGTGATGGAGTATAAGCCAGGGAGGACCAATGCCGTGGTTGATGCATTGAGTCGACCGGTGGAGCTCGCCGCGATCAGCCGACTTGAGAGTCCATTGTTGGGTCGGATCAAGGAAGGGCTGCAGCATGACGCTAAAGCCCGCATTCTCTTGGAGCTCGCTTGCAAAGGGAAGTCATGGCAATTTTGGTGCGAGGACGACCTTGTTTACACCAAGGGTCGTCGAGTCTACGTGCCGCCCTATGACAACCTCAGGCGGGAGATTCTACGGGAGTGCCATGACTCAAAGTGGGCTGGTCACCCAGGGATTCACCGCATTTTGGCACTCGTCGAAAAGCGGTACTATTGGCCCCAACTGCGGGATGATGTGGAGACTTTCGTGAAGACTTGTCTTGTGTGCCAACAGGACAAGACAGAGCAAAAGTCGCCCGCAGGACTCTTCGAGCCTCTCCCCATTCCAGAGCATCCTTGGGAGAGTGTTTCGATGGATTTCATAGTCAACCTTCCGAAGTCGGAGGGATGTCAAACGTTGATGGTCGTGGTTGATCGATTCTCGAAGTATGCGACGTTCATCCCGGCCAAGAAGGACTGCCTAGCGAAAGAGGCAGCCCGACTCTTCATGAAGCACGTGGTCAAGTATTGGGGCGTGCCGACCACGATAGTGAGCGATCGTGATCCTCGATTCACGGGGCGATTCTGGACTGAGCTCTTCAAGCTTTTGGGCACGAGCTTGAACTTCTCTACAAGTCTCCATCCTCAAACCGACGGCCAAACGGAGAGGGTGAATGCACTCTTGGAGTTGTACCTACGACACTACGTGAGCACAACGCAAAAGGATTGGGCGACGATGATCGATGCAGCACAATTCTCTTATACCTACAAAGGAGCGAGTCCACCGACAAAAGTCCCTTCGAGATTGTGACGGGCCAGCAGCCATCAACCCCAAGTACGGTGGCATCGGGCTACAAGGGGAATAGCCCAGCGGCATACAAGCTCGCCAAGAATTGGCAAGAAGAGGCGGACTTGGCACGATCTTGCCTCAACAGGGCGACGAAGCGAATGAAGAATTGGGCCGATAAGAAGCGTCGCCACGTCGAGTATAGTGTGGGCGACCTTGTGTTGGTGAAGCTACACAACATTCTCCGACACAAGGACGTGTACAAGGGCCTTACACGGAGATACAAGGGCCCATTCCAAGTCCTCCAGCGTGTAGGTAACGTGGCGTACAAGGTGGAACTCCCTAAGAAGCTAAAGCTCCACTCGGTATTCCATGTGAGTATGCTAAAGCCGTTCCAGGAGGACAAGGAAGATCCAAGCAGAGCCAAGTCCTCGCGTGCACCAATTGGGGCTAAGGCGGCATAAGACCAGGATGTCGAGTAAATCTTGGTTGATCGAGTTGTGAGGAAACGTTGGTGCAAGCCAAAGCGTGAGTACCTCATCAAATGGAAGGGGTTACCCGAGAGTGAGGCAAGTTGGGAACCCGCAGAAGACTTGTGGCAGTTCACAAAGCAGATTGAGGCTTTTTATGCAGAGAATGCGACGAGGGCGTCGCTAGAATAGGTGGGGAAGAATGTTACGAATAGACCTTCCTAACATCGAAGATGATCGAGGGAGCCCGAAGTTGTTGAGGTTTGCCAGGGGATGCGTGCGATGGAGTCTTCTAGAGAGCCTCGGTCCCCAAACCTTCTAGAAGTCTCCCGAGTCTTCTGTAATTAATATCGGTAGTTAGGATAATTGCATTTATACCGGTAGATGGTAGAAGTAGTTGGATGTACATTAAATACCAAATGCCTATATAAGGACCTCGCCTTCTCATTTGTACACACACTTGAAAAAGCAATACAAGTATCATTCTCCAGAGCTTCTCTCTCTAGTTTCTCTCTCTAGAAGTTCTGTGAAGGGGAAGGCTACCTAGAAAACCGATTCTAGGGTCGCACGGGTAGGGAACGCTAGATAAAATAGCAAGCCCGTGACACTAGACTCATGGTGTCCATATATATAATCAAAAAAAGAATATGCATGAAACTTATGGTTGAGTAGTTCATGAAGATTTCACAAATCACAATGTGAAAAATGACATAATATTATTATGCGACGTGGCATGAAACTATTAAGTTATGGAACATACAAGGTCTTCTATTACAGTGTTGAATAAAATAATAAATAATCATTTTTTTGTGTATACACCAGTTCCCAACAACAATTACAATATATAAAAGCAAATTCCAAATCATAAAACCTTTATACTATTTGTATAAATTGATATACAATTAAGTGTCCTTTAACATTCAGTTAAATGAATTTTTACTCTATTTTAATTTTATTAGATTCAACGAGTTATAAATATGTCTATATTATTTGTATGAAAATTAAGTGCCTTCTTGAAAAATTAGAAATCTTCTTAATACTTTTACAAGAACTCTTTGAGATACGTTATTTTTATTTCAAATTCATTGCACTAAATATCCTATAAATAGTTGAAGTGAATATTTATTTTATACATATCATCTATTTGTTTTAGTTTTTTCTGCACATTTACTCCTGCACGATATTTCTCTATACATATTATACGCTGCTTTACTATATACATACATATATATATATATGTTATTTGCATTTTTTATCAGATTAGAGTATGTATTTATTTACCAACATAATTTTCACTTCTTCATCTTTCACTCATAATTCATAGTTAATATATCTATTCGGGACAAGCCTTTATTTTCTATTTATATAAATTCCAACGACATCCATGAGTATTCGAGAAAAGACAACGACACCCTCTACTTTTAAAATGAATGCTTACTACCCTGCCCTTACTGACATGGCAGGTTACAAGGTGCCATATGGACTAGTTTACTAACATGATATTTCACCAATAATTTTTTTTTTCCAAAAGGAATCTAGAATTTAATTGTTAAAAGAAGAAAAACAGAGATGGCTCTCTCCGATGTGGACTGGGAGACCACCTCGCCGGTGTAATGAATTTTATGATAAATATCTACACAAAGAAAGATCATTTTATTAAATCAAGGGTAAATTGCACTGGTAGTTTAAAAAGTTTTACAAATATTTCAATATGGTACAAAATGTTTTTTTGCTACTTGATGGTATAAAATATTTCAAAGTTATTTCAGTATAGTACAAACCGTTATCTCGCCATTGACGCCGTCAAACCGTTTTTTACAAGACTATAAATTTTGCACCATCATGTAACTTACGTAAAACATTTTGTACTATTAAGTTACAACTTCAAAATATTTTGCACTATCATGTAACGTCCCACAAAAACCGGTTTTGCACCATCAGCGTCGGCTTGACGGCGTCAATGGCGAGATGACGGTTTGTACTATATTGAAACAACTTTGAAACATTTTGTACCATCAAGTAACATATTTTTTTTTACCATATTGAAACATTTGTAAAAAATTTTGGATCACCAATGTAATTTACCCTTAAATCAATTAAAATTTTTAACTTAACTACTATCATCATTCCTTTAAAAATTTTACATGTCTTTTTGTATTTGAAAAATTGAGAGTACTTTCATTATATCTAAGCAAAGAAAGAAGAAAAACATAAATGGCTCTCTCTGATGTGGTCTGGGAGACCACCTCGTCAATGTAATGAATTTTATGATAAATATCTACGCAAAGAAAGATCATTTTATTAAATCAATTAAAATTTTTAACTTAACTAATATCATCATTCCTTTAAAATTTTACATGTCTTTCTATATTTGCAAAATTGAGAGTACTTTTGTTATATCTAAGCAAAGAAAAAAGAAAAATAGAGATGGCTCTCTCTGATGTGGTGTGGGTGACCTTGCCGGTGTAATGAATTTTATGATAAATATCTAAGCAAAGAAAGATCATTTTATTAAATCAATTAAAATTTTTAACTTAACTAATATCATCATTCCTTTAAAAATTATACGTGTCTTTTTGTATTTGAAAAATTGAGAGTACTATCGTTATACTTGAGAATACTATAACCATTTCCATATATCATAAAATTTCTACTATCTTTATATTTAGCCAATGTACCATTTATTTTAGTTATCTCATATCGTACTTTATATGATAGGTTATGTTCATATTAATTAAGGTTCAATCAATAGATAAATGTTTTTGTCGGAAACTGTGGATATTCTGCCTAGTATTATCTAAATATCATGCCAAAATAGAGGTATTGGCCATTCATAATATTATGGTTTTCCTTTTAGAATGTGAAAGGAAATTTATAGGCTTGAAGAGTTAATTTAGATAAATATTAATGGTAAACGTATCATATATAGCGTAAACATAAAGTAATATGGATGGTGGATGTAATTTCTGCATGTCAATAGTAATTTGATTTAGTCATTAAGTAAAATTAACAAATCTATCGCATTATGTGTTATATCATTGTTTATATTATGGAAAAGTATAGATTTGGTTCTCTAGATTTAAGCATTTTTCTATTTTCATCATTTTTTTAATTATTTTTCTATTTCCATCCATTACCTTTGAACAATGTTCTATTTAAATCCTTCCGTTACAAAAACCATTAAATGTGGCTGAGTTGAAGCCACATCAGTCGCCACGCGTGCAACACATTCCATGTCAATATTAGGGGAAAGAAAAAGAAAAGTCAATGATGGAAAATAAATTGACTTCTTGGGGGAAGGCAGGACCAAGAACCCAAACACTAACAACGTCCTCTTTTTCTTCTTCAGCTCCGACATTGAACTTTCTTTTGCTGACATTCGAAGAAGAATTGATTGGATTCTTCACCTCAGCCACATATGGAGCTTTGGAAGCACTAGAGCCCAAAAACGAACACACCTAGTGTTTTCTTCTCTTCGGCTCCAACACAATCGACGATTCCAAGCCAGAGGATATATCCAATAGATATCCTTCGCAGCTTCAATTGGAGAACAACTCACCAATATCTAAACAATTCAACACTAAATGCCGGAAAATCCCCTAATTTCAGTGCCTTGATCTTGATAACAAAGTTTGAAGTTAAGCCCAGCTTAGTTTACTCTGATTCACACTCCCCATCTCATCATAAGCTTCCTATAAAATGCTATTTTATCGAAGAGGAATTGAGTCGTAATTGGTGGGGGAGGGAAGACACATAAAGCGAGAGAGAGAAGAGGAGGAGAGAGAGAGGGAGAGAACTGAACAATGGCTGCAACAATTTTGATAGTGGCCTAGTACGTCATTTTTTTTTTTGATAGTGGCCTTGGCGTCTTCTCGAATCTTCAATATCCGTCAGTCTTCCTTGCCGATGACCTTTCCAATCCGTCTCGATGGGACCATTTTCTGGAATATCATGTCCTGCTCACCGCCCTCCACTTCGTCCCTGATTCCACCACCGACCCCCCTCCTTCGGCCCCGCCCGATGCTTCGTCGTGGAAGGAAGGCATTGCTTGGTGGAGATTTCAGGGATAGTATTTAGGCTCTTCAAATTGCAGAGCTCAAGAAACTTTTTTTTTTTTTTTGATCGGAAGAAGAAGGCAAGAAGCCGAACGACTTGACTATCGAGTTTTCCTTTTTTTGTTTTTTTACTATTGATGTGGAATGTGTTGTACATGTGGCGGCATATGTGGCTCCAACTCAGCCACATTTAACAATTTTTGCAACGGAAGGATTAAAATAAAAACATTTTTAAAGGTAAAAGATAAAAACAGAAAAATGATAGAAAAAGTATTGAAAAGTGCTCAAACCTAGAAGGCCAAATCTATATTTTTCCATTTATATTAAGTATATACTATTTGACTTAGGGTTGTATATATCCAAAATTTAATCATTTTAATTTAATATAAGTATGAAAATCACGTGTCAAGATTGTATGAATTAGTTTACGTGAATTGGGTGCTATATATATATATATTTTAAACACTATTGGGTACTATAGTTTGTATAATATATGTGTGTATCATTTAATGAATTTTATGATAAAGTCAGAGTTGAACTATATAGACATTCACAAAATCTTGTTAATATAAAGGGAAAATTACAATACATAATTCAATTTTTTTTTACTTTTTTTTACAATATAATACACTATGCTTTAATTTCTTTAATGAAATTCCTTTTATTTTCACCATACTATCAACTTTCAATAATAAATGTGACAAGAAGTTGACTTAACACCTGATTTGGCTCAAGCTTGCGTACGTGTCATTCATATGGAAACAAATTATACAAGGCAAGATAATAAAGAATGGATAAAGGAATTAAAATTATGATGATAACACACGTGCTTGCAGACCACATGCTTGTGTATGTTCTTTCTTCATCTTCGTTTAGCACATGTATATACATATTATACAATGCAAGATAATAAATAATAATAATAATGTATAACAAAGAATCCTTAGGGAGGAAACTTCTTCTGATCATCACCAGTCATGTGCTGTGATTTGGAGAGGTTATCTTATCTTTTCTTTTTTTGGGTAGAAAAAGTGATGTCGCATATGTTAAAATCTTAACCAGGGTCCGTTACAATCCATCCGGGAAATGCAGATCCCGTAACATCTCTATATAAGAGATCAAACAAAAAAGATGGAGGAGTCTGCAGATCGACTGAGGCACGGGCTGCACTGTTCGCCACCAAACTTGGCCCCAGCATCAGCACATGAGTTGCCTCATTTGAATTGGCAGCACAGGAGAGGGTATCTACTTAGCAATATCCTTAGACGAAATTGGCAGCGGAATTGTTGCCCCATTTGTTGCCTCAATACTTGCATGTGGACGGTAAGAGAATATATATAATAAAAACTAGTGCACAAGAGCCACAGTTTTTATATTTTTATCTTATATATGGATGCAAATTTTATAAGTTTTTATTTGATCATATATATATGTTGATCGAGAAGGTCAATAAATAATAAAAGTTCTAAAATATTCTTACAGCCGAAAATATTACTTTTCTTCTTTTTTGACTTTTGAGGCCACTTCTTAAAGATAGATATGAGAATAAATGTAGAATGAGGTGAGCGAAGATTAAGATGGTATCAGTTAATAAACCAAACATTAAAAATATAAAATTGTGCATGGTAGGAAAAATAATAATTCTATTTTTAATAACTTTTGGAATAAGAAAAAAGAATAAAAAAAAGTCCTGATTAAATGTGGTTTCTTTTAAGAGATAACTTGAAATTAGTTTCGCTATATTGATAAATTTTTTTAAATAAAAATTAAAAAAATGTATATAAAGTTATCAATCTATTTAAGTATACTTAATTCAAGGACTCCTTACATAGGAAGAAGTGAAATATTAATTAGGAATATTCATGCTATTTACTTCCATTAAGAGCTATATCAAGAAAAGGATCTACAACGTACTATATTTAGTAAGAAAAAAGACATTTAGCTACTTTTATATAACTCTATGTATCCCTAATACAAATCTTGTCTAAGGTTCAATAGATTATCAAATGATAGTATTCAATGTGATAGTTTCATTGCCACCTAAACAAAAATAGGGGTCTTATGTCTACATTTTAAGAGCATGGGGTGTTGTCATCTTTTCTCATGACTTTAGGAGTTGTCATTGGAATTTACTCTTATAATAATTCACGTCATATGTGTTGATTATCTACGTTGGTTAAAAAAATTGATAAAATATTACAACATAACATGCGGGTATCAGTTAGTTTAAAATTAATTGCAATGCCTTAGTTATTCTTAAATATAAAAAAGCATGATATTAAATCTTTGTTATACATGTCCTTTATGTTCTCCTTTGTCATCTGCTTTGCTTAACTTCTATTCTTCAAATTCGGATTTTTAAAGAGCCGAGTGGCTCACTAATCGCTCCGACTTCTATAGATGACACCATTGAGGGTTATTACCATTAGTAACCATTATTATACTCTTTTTGTAAGTAACTCATTTTATAAATTACAATGGTGATATATTATGAATTTTGGAAAAATATTGTAGTTTTCATATTGTTTTAATACTTTAACTATTTTCTGGCACTACAGTTTTTGGGAAAATGGAGTAAGAGTCGTTAAAAATAACAATTCTTCATCGAGATAAATAAGTTGACGATAACCATTGAATCTATTTCACAGTTATCCTATTATTACGCGGCAACGTACGTGAATATGCATGAGACTAGACCATGGACCTAATCCTTATTGCCGTCTATAATTTACTGCGGTCTGTTGATAAAATAAGCCTATTTTCTGTTTCTTTATTTTTTGTGAATCGCAATGGACTTTCCAGCAATAGTGTTGATAATATGAAAGATAAGAAAGTATCTTCTTATGAATGACAAGCCCAATTATTATTCTCCCATCCTTTTCTCTTAACCACATACTCAGAGCCATTTGTCCAACTTTGATCAGTCAGCACAAATTGTGGAATTTTGTTAATACATTTTGCAACCAATAAATGGATAATATCTATTTATCTTTTAATATTTCCAATAATTTATTTATAATTCAAGTCATATATAAAAAATAAAGTAAATTGCTTGAAAATAAAAAATTTACTAGAAGTATCTTTGCAATTCATGACATTGTAGACTATAGCTAGGTAAGATAAATTGTTTAGAGAAAATTTTTTAAAAAAAGGCTATATCATTGTACTAGATACATGTACAAAAAAGGAAAAATTGGAGAGATCCTCCAGGCTAACTAGAAAGAAATATATATGCGAAAGTATCACATCATATAAGCACGATATGATTCTAGATCCAAAGGCAATCTCTAAATCTTGAACTCTAGCCCAACCAAACGATACGGAGCCCGATTAAAACCAAGAGTATGAATGCTTCTCAAGTCAAATATTCCATGAAACTTTCAGCTATCTCATCTGAAAATACTGAACGAATCTCTATACGAAAGCAAAACTGGAGTGGTACTCGAGCACAAGGCGCACACCACAAGACCTAGAACCAAGCCGAACTGGGGGAGGTGATCAGATCCGGGAAGGTCTTTATCAGATCCGACCATATCCGGTCAGATCTGAGGTGGATCCGACCAGAGCCGGTCCTCCTGACATCTGTGTTATTGAAAATCTACAGATCATCAGCGCATGCTGGGGCCTTTATACCAAGCGACAAAAAATAAATAAAAATGAGGAGGCCTAAAAGGTCATTTTCTTTGATGCTTTGTATCGTACGATAAACACGCCAAGGACATTTAGTCACATTTATCATTTTTCTTTCCTTTTACCTAAAAGGTCACATACATCTTTGTCTTGTACACCCAAGCTTAAATAGCAGACTGATGTATAGGCAAGCTCAAGCTCAGCTCAATTATGTATTAGTTGTATCTGTGAGCTCGAGGTTAATCAAGCTTAAATAGCAGAGCTCAAGTTTGAGCTTAACTCTCGAGATATAGACCAGCAGCTCGAACTTGACATAGCTCCATTTGCAACTTCTTGTGCAAGTGGAAATCGAGCTCAATTAGGCTTCAGTGAGCAAGAATTCAAACATTCTGATAGAGGAAAAATTGCACCATTGATACAAAACCTCTTTAAAATGTAGCACTTCTATATGAAAACTAAAAATTGTAAAGATTTCATACAAAATGTTTAGATTATATTCCATTATCGATTCGTCAATTCTTGACTTACTCCGTCTATTTCAATTGACGTGGTCTATGTTGGTAGTTGATGTGTCCAGCAATGTTGACATGTCACGTCACATCATCAATATATTAATAAAAACCCAAATTTTTGGGAAAATACAATAAAATTTCAGATAATAAAAGAAATTTCAAAGAATACTGAAATTAACATAAATTTTTTCAGAAAATTCTTAAAAGAGCCAGTTCAATAAAAATTTTCAGAAAAATAACAAAAAATTTTGAAAAAAATTAAAATAATTTTAGGGTAAGTTTTAAAAAATGTTTGCTTAAAAAATTCATTTTAAAATTTGCTGAATTTTTAAAAAATTTTAGTATTTTTTGCTATTTTTATGAAATTTTATTGAACTTTTAAAATTTAGTGGTTTTTAAAAATAATTTTCTATAAAAGTTTACTTTAATTTTTATTTTATTTTATTTTACTGAAAACTTATTGTATTTTTTGCACTTTTTTTTTGTTTTTTGAAAATTTTATTGTATTTTTCAAATATAGTGGTGTTTTTCTAAAATTTTTCTATAAAAAATTTTAATTTAGTATGTTTCAAAATTCTTTTGATATCTTCCTGAAATTTATTGAATTTCGATTTAGTGGTGCTTTTACAAATTTTTATTTTAATCTTTGTATTTTTTCGATTTTTTTTGAAAATTTATTGTATTTTTTCAAAAAAAATTATTATTTTTTCTGAAATTTTATTGTATTTTCCGAAATTTTTGTTTGTTTATTAATGGCACGCTCCTTTAGTATTTATGTCAGTTGTCACTGTGGAACCACATTAGCAAAAACTGACTGAGTTAGTTGAGATTTGACGGATTGTTCAACGTTGAACATAATCTAAACGTTTTGTATCAAATCATCACAATTTTTAGTTTTTGTATGAAACTGTTACATACCAAAGAGATTTTGTACCAAGTTTACAATTTTCCCTGTGAAAATTTCATTCTTCTAACAAATATAGGGTCGATGTTACAACATATCAAAGTACTTTCAAGTGGATTGAATATTACTCATTCCCGTAAATAATAATCACCCAATATTTTTTCTTTTCAAAACGCATCAAAGGCATGCAAAATGTGATACTCCAAATAAATATGTAAACTTGGAAAACAATTCTCAAGGAAATGCATGCAAACTGTGATACTCCAAATAAATATTAAACAAATAGCAATGCTTCCCTCAAGTTGGTGAGTAGATATACCAACAGAAGGGAACAAATTTTCACATGCCCATAGTTTAGTTCCGGGTTGGAATTTTTCTCATATTTTTTTCCCCTCAGAAAGTTTACAAAAAAAATTTAAAACAAACAATTAAAGAAAAAAAGGTCTGTATATGAAAAATATATGAATCAAACGGTTTTAATTAGTGAAAATATATCATGTATTTTTATATGAAAAATACGAGCAATTGGGTTTAAAACAAGGTCTTCGGAGAGTGAGCGTCACATTTCGAAATTCGTTTTACAAGCGCGTCCCTGAAGAAAGAAATCATTGCCAATTAACTCGTATAGTTTTGAAAATAAGCACTGATAGTCAAAATTAAGTACTTAGTACTCGATAATTTATTTATTTATTCTTGATAGTCCCTCTTTTTACGGGAGATCCCCAGTTACTTTGTCATTTCTCTAATTCGATGTGCTCACTGAACAATGGTCATAACCTGGGCCGGAATGAGGTGCTTACACCGGTCCATGCTGTTATAGGGATCAAGCAACAACAATATAAGTTGTTGCAGAATAGCCTTGTGACTATTAGAACGAATAGTTAAAGGGCTTCTCCACCATCTATTGTACAACGTTTCAAATGGCCTTCTATGCTCCGCTATGTATCACTGAGTTTTTCTTTGTCATTTGCTTAAAAGCAGTGTACTTGAAGTTTATGCCATGTGACCCTTGTGAGTTGTGTCTCTCCTAAATATGGCTATACCCTTTCCCAACTGAAGGCAATTGCCATCACATTTAGTATTTAATGATAAATTCTAATGAGTTCCGACTATTGTTGCTTTTTCTTAGACCAGGCACACTTATGTGGAATTCTATTATATTATTAAATTCCATTAGGCTCTTGTTTGATCACAAGCGAGGGTGTCTTTTTCGGTAAGTCTTCAGTAGCAGCCTCTCATGAGGATTCGCCCTTGCTTTCGCCTTCAATTTCTTGTTGTTTTGTTCCAAATATAGGAGTTATGCTGGGATCTGATGGCACTGACCGAATTTACATAGAGGTCGATGTGACTATCTCATTTATTTTATCCGAGATTGTCTGGGAATGCCTTAGTTACCATCAATAAATTAGGTTGAAGAGAAACACCCTCATGCTGCTTTGAGGCTTTTATCTTGCTGCAATTAGATTTTTATGTACTGGTAAGAAATTCTACTTTTCTTGTGGAGAAATGATTGGTTGTATATTTAAAAGTTGCTTTCAATATTCAATAAGATTTTATATATATTACATGCATGCGATTGTTGTAACTTTTATGACATCCTTGATATAATGCCTTTGTGAGTGGAAATACATCTCGAGCTCTTAATGATCTGGCTTTCTTGTGATACTTGTGGACTACAACCATCTTGTTTCTTGATTTCAACTTTTTAAACAATGAATTTTTTGCTATATACATTTTTTCAGTGGTTAGACTAGACACCGTGTAGTTCAAGCAAAAGGTGATGTCCCATTCCCCTGTGCTTTTCTACTTTTACAATTTTCTCTTCTCCATGCTCTGAATTGCCTATATAGACACCTAATAGCACTCCTGCTTCCTTCGGCTTGGTGGCGGCGCTCGCCCTGCACCCTTTTTGTTATATCTATATCTTGAATTTTAAAAAAACTAGATAGTCATGTTTATGATCTGAATTAGTATGCATGCCTAATGCCTGAACAAAATGTTTCAACAATTTGGCCAGAGAACGATCATGTTCGCTATTTGGCCATTGATAAATTTTTATTACATTTATCTGCAAGACATAATTTTATAACCTGATGTTGACTATTTTTTTCCTTCACAATTATGCAGTTTTGGAATTATCATCTTTTCTTCTTGAACTTCTCGATGCCCACGGCTTCTTCCTAGGTTGAAATTTATAATTTTTTTAGCTGCTCTTTATTAAGTAGTTTGAATGCTAACTATATTGAATTTTGATACATTTTATGAGCAAATATGTTTCTGCTTTACATGTAATGTCGTCTTTCTCAGTTTTCCCTTGTAATTGCAGTACTTATCCATTACTATATACTATATAGATATGTCAAAGGGGAAAGGCTGGTTATTGAGGTGATGTTTTCCATATCTTGCCCAAGGAATGCAGTGATAATAAGAAATGTAGATACTTATTAACTGGACTTGCTGTAAATGCTAGACATATATAATTTCTTTGTAGATTACTTTTAAAAGGAAAAACAGGAGATGAAATCAGATTCCTATTACAAGACATGTCACGCATATCATTGACTTTTTGTCAATGTTACATTATATTCAACTAAACGACACCTCTTTGCAATCAAAGGTGCAGTTTTTAACTCCAACTATTTATGAGACTATAGATATGCCAATAATTTACATCTTATTGCAATTGAAAATGCATCCAATACCAAGTTACAAATTTAAGCTGAGGAAGAGTCACACGTTGGGTGCAACTATGAAATTTAGGTCTTGCTTTCACCCTATATATCACTCTAGAAAAAAAATCTGCACTGACATAGTAAGCTATGATGAATTGGCATCGCTGTTGAGGAGTGGTCTCTCTCTTTGAAATATTTTGATGTTTTATTTTATTCTTATTCTAAGTTCAGTGAATGTAATTATGTTCAATATACTAATTGAAAGTTTATAATAACTAACTTCTTGCACCTAATATAAGATTATAATCACATTAGATAACATAATTATAAACTTCTAGAAAACACACGCACATGCAACGCAAGTGCTAATACACTAGTATTTTAAAATTGGCGCAAGTTTACTATGATGAATCGAACAAACTGTTCAATAAGTTCATTGCCCCCAGTTCATCCACATAAGTTCCTCGTTGACTGTAGAATACATGTGTATTTTTAAACCACAGTAGAACACATATTGAACCCATCAATGGTCATGCACTAATGTACATATACGTGTATATATGTGAAGACGCTGCCGCCGTTTGCTATTCATGCAAACGGCGGCAGCGTCTTCACATATATACACGTACAAAGATTGAATTGCTAAGATCATTTTTTTAATAGAAGTGGACGATATTGGAGATATGAAACATATTTTCCTTTTAAAGACAAATCAGATTATTATTTTTTATGGATTTCGCATAATACGTTATAAATAGGATGTGGATCACGCTAAACTGCAAATAATTCAACTCTTAAAAAAAGTATTGCTACCACTAGACACTAGTTCTCAAAAAGTTCATCTAACCCTAGGCATGAAGTTGTGTTGTTCAATTTTATTTTATTATTTTGTTTCATTTTTGATTCTTGATCTCAAGAATATGAAAACTGAGGCTTATCAATTTCAACTTTTTTTTTAAATATTTTCTGCACCATCAATGAGTTCGTGAGTGTATAAAATTTTAGGTATCGTGTTATTCTTTGAATCTTTCCTTTCATTCTTATAAAAATGAATTTCACGTTTTATCTTTTTCTAAAAGATTTTGCTTTTTCTCGATGTCATATTTCTCTTCAGATTAGTCATGTTACTTCAAGCCTTATGAATGTGATTTCGTTAATTTTCTTCATTACTTTTTTCATAGCGCATGTTCTAAATTATATCTTTGATTTTTTTTAATATCTCTCTCGCTTTTCAACAATTTTTTTTATGTATTGATTTGTAGTTTTTCTTTTTCAAGATGTCTTATAATTTATTGAAAGATCTAGCACTTGAAAAAGATTCGTGGAAAGTAAAAATTAGAGTGATCAAATTATGTGACACTGTGAACACATAGTAATTACTTGATTAATATGAAAATGTTTTTTCTGGGATAAAATATTTCTTATTTATTGTTATATCTATAATAAATGCAGAAAAATAAAATTGTAGTTTTAAATTATAGTTTTGACAGAATAACTCAATTTATGTACTTGTGCAAAAAAAATCAAGTGGATACATTTAGGAACCAACTAGATAAAGGGTCTGTCTTTGCTCTTGAGAATTTCATAGTATCAACATCTTCTGAACAATATCGCCAAGTTATGGGTGATTTGAATATCGTATTTTTGGTAATAACATTTGAACTTCTCAATTCCTAATTATAAGTTTGAGTTTGCAAACATCCAGACGGTTTCTAACATATGCAACATCCATACCATACTGATATAATTTTTCTTTTTAATTTTTATTCATACTTTCGTTTTGGATTGGTGGAAGTATCCCGTTCAACATATGGGCTCCGCGACTAATATATAACTAAAGTAGACTACAATGACCATTTGCTCTTTGTTTGGTCTACGAGAGCCTTTCACATGAGTTTTTCGAACGCTTTCATTGACTGACTTTTCGAATTCTAAATTTAAAAGCACAATATATGTGAAAATTCAAACCGGATAAGCACAATACAACTAAATTTAAAAGTCAATCTCCCCAGTCTTAAACTCTACTCCCGCCAAACCAAATGGACCCTATGACCACCGCCTTGGGAGGATCCTCAAGTCGAATCCATGCAACTTTCTGTTATTTCATATGAAGTTCCCGGAAGGATATCCATACAGAGCAAAATAGAAGCAGATCTTCTGCGGCACTCGAGCACAAGGATCACAGCACAAGAGCCGGAACCAATCTGAACTGCTGGGAGACGATTGAATGTGAACATGACATCACTTTTTTTTTTATTACAAAAGAGGTTTAAAACCTAATAAAATGAAAGAAAAATCTCAAATACCTAATAAATAAACACAACTAGTTTCACTAAATATCGAACATGATTGGATCGATCGCGATGACATCTCTGTTGTTGAAAATCTACGTATTGTCAGTGTATGGTGGGGCCTTCATGCTAAGCGGAAAAAACAATTAATTAATCAATAAATAAGTGGCTTAGCATCACTTATCAGTTTCTAGCACGCTGCTTGTCAGGATAAATAAGTTTGCCATTAGTTTTCGAGTTGAATCTTGATCGAAATTAATTTGATTTTATGTAATGATTGCAAGTATTGATAAAAATATATACATTTATGAAAATATATATGTATGTATATATAGATGTGAAAGTAGATGATGTATCAAAAAATTAATTATAAAATAATTTTAAAAATATAAGTGAAAATTTATTATTAAATAGAGAAAAGACAAAACAGTAATGCTTAAATTTTCAAGAAGAACATAATTGAATTGGATAGAGTAAAATTTTTTATTAGAAAATCAAACAAAAAAATATAAACGACATCGTGTTATGTGTATCTTATTTTCTTTTCCCAGTAAAATATCACATATATGTTTGTCTTATACACCCAAAATTAGAAAGAAAAAAAATAGTATTGTTATATGTATATATCATTGTCCACACTGAAAGAGTTTTATTTCTTAATATGATAACTTGACTTGACTGGATTAGTTGGGACCTAATTGGGTTTCCAGATACAAGAATTCACACCGAAAAAAAATAAAGAAAAGTATCTCTTTTAGGGGATGTATGTCCAGGCAAGCTCAAGCTCAGCTCAGCTCAATTATTGTATTAGTGAGCTCGAGATTGGTCAAGCTTAAATAGCGGACCTCGAGTTTGAGCTCAACTTGAGATATAAACCAGCAGCTCGAACTTGATGTGGCTCCATTTGCAACTTCTTGTGCGACTGGAAATCGAGCTCAATTAGGCTGGAGTGAGCAAGAATTCAAACATCCTGATAGACGTAGAATCTAATCATGGCGCGACAATCAAATTAGCCAGATTCGTTTCAAATTAAACGGAAATTGAAGAAAAATATTTCACTGTTTTAACAAATATAGGGTCAGCGTTACACTTACAGCCAATTAAAGTACTTTTAATTCTAATTGGCACGCGAATTATTATGGATCTAGTAGATTTCCACAAGTATTATGATTGAGCATTACTCGTTCACTGTAGATAATAATTGCCCAATATTTTTCTCGAAACGCATCAAAGGCTGCGAGATACATTATATAATGTAGACATGATAACTAGCTAGAAGTAAAATTAATAAACTTGGAAAACAACTCTCAAGAAAATGCATGCAAACTGCGATATGCCAAATAAATATTACACAAATAGCAATGCTTCCATCAAGTTGGTGCATAGATATATGCCCAACTCGTCGAGAAGCTGCGAGGTGAATTTTTTCTTAATCTAGGCTATCGTGAATAAGATGTCTGTTAGGTGTCTTGGTAGAGAAGAAATTCGTAGTGATCGGTCGGGTGCCTGTGAAACACTGGATTGGTAAAGTCTCATGAGACCGATATATCATGAATGCTCATATATGAAAGCAAATTCCGTAACAGTAGAAATTCAATAGTGCTTATCCTCTCATATGAAAAGTTATTACTAATGCCCATTATTTCGGATTGCAGGATCCTCCTCCAAAGGTTCGCCGTCTCCAAGGTGGTCCACATGTTCCGTGAAGCCAATATTGCAGCTGACTCGCTTGTGAGACTAGCGCGAGACGGCTTACCTAACTATGAGGATGTTATCTATTTTGACTCCCTGCCTATAGTTGCTCGGGACATTTTCTATGCCGATGTGATCGGGTTTGCTATCCCTAGACTTGTTACTGAAGCTATTGGGTTTCCTAACGCCGGCCCTGTAACTGATGCTACGAATACATTTTGTAACAGGGTATAACCGGAGACCATGGTTTAAGTATTATATTATTCTCTATTCCTACCCAAAAAAAAGAAAAAGAAAAAGGAAATTCAATAGTGCTCGTTGCCTAGTAGACGAATATTCTGCTTCCATGACAGAATGCATCCTCCAATTATGATGAAATAATCTTAGAAGTGGTAGGAGGCACCGATGCTAGGTGACTGTAGGTCGCATAAGCAGTAATCCTTGGTCTAGGCTTTGCTTCAGTTAGTAATGAAGTATCGATATTATTGTGTATCGCAGTATCATGTTTAAGTTTCATCACTCAACAATATGAACTTTTGGATTAAATATGGGTCTGAATCCATCCATGCCTAGTGAAAAAATCACATTCTTCATTAACAAGCACTGCGACATCTTTAATGCCCGACATTGCTATGGATTATTACCGATCAAGATAAGATCGTTGATGCAAACCAGATATAGCTAGAAAGTTTTTGCAATGAAGTTGAATAAACAGTAGTCGGCTGATCATTGCACGAAGACAGACGTGCCTAGGAAAACTTGGTGAACCAGTTGAGATGCATGTTGTAGTTCATATAGTGATTTTCCTAATTGGCAAACTTGATCAGGACTATGATACTTAATTAAATCCGAATAAAAGCTTCACATCTGTTATAGACTAAACGGGAGAGCCCGACCCAGAAGACTAGTCTATTAGATGGGAGAGTCATTTAGTCTATAAACCCACATCAATTGCCTATACAATCAATGTGTGACAAGTCTCATGTCTTCAATTGGTTCAGTCCACAACAATCGACCCCCATAAGGACCAACGTCCTTGTTGGTCACGATCACATTGGTCATGGCTATGTTGGTCATGGCTGGCACTCCCGGGCCATCATCCATAGACCACCACTCCGAAGTTTGGCTCCGATACCAATTGTCATAGACTAAACGGGAGAGTCCAATCTAAAAGACTAGTCTATTAGGTGGAATAGTCCATTTAGTCTATAAAGCCCACATCACTTGCCCAGACAATCAAATTATTATAGACTAAACAGGAGAGACCGACTCAAAAGACTAGCTATTAGGTGGAAGAGCTCATTTAGTCTATAAACTTCACATCAATGGCCCATACAATCAATGTCGCCCATAAGGACCAACGTCCTCGTTGATCATGGCCACATTGGTAACGGCTACGTTGGTCACGGCCGGCACTCCCGAGCCACCACTGCGAGGTTTGGCTCTGATACCAATTGTTATAGACTGAAAGAGAGAGTCTAATCCAAAAAAACTAGTCTATTAGGTGGGAGAATCCATTTGGTCTATAAACTCCACGTCAATTGCCCGGACCATCAATGTGTGACAAGTCTCATACGTTCAATTGGTTCAATCCATAACATCTTCATCAAGATTTTCATGCAAGAATACATTTTTCGACGTCAAGCAACCGCAAGAAAAACTCGAACAATGAACGGTTTTTCCACCTGAGCAAAAGAAAATCTATTTCTTCTTCATCCTTTAGACAAGTCAGGCCCCATCGCCGCTCCCCTCCATTTCCGATTCTTCTTGTCCTTTTCTTAATTTATTTGAGATTTAAAAAAAAATCCTTTAAAAAATATATATAATTTGAAGTGGACAATCAGTGGCTGTGTGTTTCAGTCTGTCCGAAAGAATCTTCTCAGACTCGCTATAAGTTAGAATCGTTGAGTCGACATGCTGAGTACGATCCAAACAAGCCCTTGATCTTTTGAATGTACAAATCGAACAAAGGAAATTGTATTATTTACTGCCATGATTTAGTCAGGAGGAAAGCGAAGGATCTGATACTAACAGCGAGTATAATCCAACATTAATTCAAAAATTGCAATCGGAACTCATGATTCCGAGTCCTCGATTGTTTCCTTTATTCGATCTCTGATACTCTATTGTGGAAACTGACCTATTGACATGGTTTAATCTGTACATGGTATCCTTGTGTAAATGTTCGAATCAATCCGAATTTTAACTCGTATTCAGTTGGCCTTTCCAGTTGTTCCCTGCAAATTTGTTTCCCCATACAAAATATGTGTTTCGATTCCTGCTCTAAGCATTAAAATACCAAACCATCTACAAAGTTATTGTCACATAATAACTTCAGTGGTCTTTCAATGCTATCCACAAAATTTCGCAGCCATATTCCATATTGGATGCCTCATAACAAGCTATGAACGTTGCCTCCATAGTTGAAGTGGCTGTAAGTGTCTATTTAACACTCTTCTAGGAAATGGCTCCTCAGCTAGTAGATAGACATAGCTAGAAGTGGATCTCCGACTATCTTGGTATCCAGCGATATCAGAATCAGAATACCCAATGATCTTCGACTGATCTGATTTCTAATAAGTGGGCATGAATTGTTTTGTTCTCTATATATTCTGCAAAACCCATTTGACTGCTTTCCAATGATCCATACGTGGATTACTCAAGTACCTCCCCAACATCCCAACTATGTACGCAATGTCCAAACACATACATACCTGCGCATACATTAGGCTCCTCATTGTAGATGCATAGGGGATTTTATGCATCTTGTTCTGTCCAAACTCATTCTTAGAGCACTGGCTGAGACTAAACTTGGCTCCTTTAGCAAAAGAGGTATCTCCTGGTCTGCAATCCTTCATGTCGAATCTCATCCAAACCTTTTCAATATAACTCTTTGTGATAATCCTATAGAATACCTCAAGAACGATCTCGATGTATCTGGATCCCTAATGAAAAAGAGGCATCCCCAAGTTCCTTCATCTTGAATTTTCCGATAGAAATATCTTGGTTTCATGCAATAAGCTTATATATTTACAAGCAAGCAATATATCATCGACATACAGAACCAGGAAAATATATTTGCTCCCACTGAATTTATGGTATACACATCCATTAACCGTATTTATCTCAAAAGCAAATGAGATAATCCCTTGATGAAACTTATGATACCATTGACGAGATATTTGCTTTAGCCTATAGATGGCTTTTTGTAATTTGCAAACAATTTTCTTGGGGGGTAAATTGTTTCATTAATGTCACCATTGAGAAACGTTGTCTTTACGTACATCCGATGCAGCTCAAGATCGAAATGAGCCACAAGTGTCATTATAGTCCTAAAAGATTCTTTCGAGGAAGCCGGAGAGAAAGTCTCTTTGTAGCCAATGTCTTCCTTGCCTTCCTTTTGAGTAAAGCCTTTGGCAATAAGACGAGGTTTATATCATTCCAAACAATGGTATGTCCGATCCAAGCAATTCTTTGCTGATCTTTTCAATGTACAAATAGAACAAAAGCGAATTGTATTATTTATTGCCATGATTTAATCGAAAGAATCCGAACAGCAGAGGAGGAAAGCGAAGGATCCGAAAGCTAACAGCGAGTATAATCCAACATCACTATGAAAATTGCAATTGGGAATTCAGGATTCCTTGTCCTTGAATGTTTCCATTTATTCGGTGTCTGATACCCTCGCGTGGAAACTGACCTGTACGGGGTATCCTCGTGTAAATGTCCGAATCAATCAGAATTGTAACTCGCATTAAGTTGGCCTCCCCTGTTTGCTCCCTGCAAATTCGTTTTTCTTACACGAGATCTGGGTTTCAATTTCCCTGCTCTAAGCATTAAAATCCCCACCCATCTACAAATCATATATTTCTACCAAATGCAGCCCAAATGGGCAAATGCAATTCCGGCAATGAGTCAGGCCCACACACTAGGATGAAGAACTGAGCGTGGGATGGCAATAAAAGGGCCAAGACCAAACGAGAGATGCCCGCAATCCGAAAGGCCCACCAACATCTTATCATCGGCTAAGTTGCTCTTGCTATTACATTTTACTCGAATCCAATGGATTGTTCGATCCATATGTGCAACGTGTGACCCCCGTAAGCAATTTAAGTTAACATACATTTGTCAGCAGCTAGACGAATCTAAGTGCTGCAGAGGCCACAAAGTATAGAATGTGTGAATGATGCTTGGAGAGACCATGATACAAAAGAGACGATATCGCAAAGGAGCGACCTTCATAAGTCGTTCTAGGTAGGAGCCAGAATGAGAAAATCTCAAATGATCTTCTCTTAGGATCGATAAAATTATGGGGAAACTCTAATTAGTTTTTGTTATTAAGCAAAACCATGGCCGACAATACAAGTGCTTAACAGAATGTTTGCTATAATCTTATTAGTATTTCCTCCTGTCATATTGAGAGATACGATCAGTGTTCCTCGTACAAGTGAGGAAAGAGGGCATCAAAACATACAAATGGAAGATTGAGAAAACTGAATGAAATATTTTGACAAGTAAATCAATTTGATTAGACCTACAATGTGTTTGAATTTTGATGCGATTGCTTGCGGGCTTGTTGGCACAGGCACTCTCCGCCACTCACTTGAGCAAAATCAGTGTCTCGTAAATAATGTCAAAACAATTATTCGACTAAAGTTGCCCGATTGCAGATGTCGATTTCCCACAATTGATGAATACCGTGTGAACGTACATGAACCAATTCTGGGTCATCATTCTCATCCGGCTGGAGATAATCAAGAGTGAACAAATCTGTTCACTGGCTCGAGATATTCTCTAGTTATTGAAGATAGGAAATCATCCGTGCAAAGATAGCATGGTTCATTGGCTCGAGACGATCAAGAGTGAACGAAATGTTCAGCTTTCTTATTAATCCCAAAAAACTAACAAGGGGGACTCGAAATAATTTGAACCCTTCGTCGTGCCCGCATTTCTAACTAAGAAAATGAAAAAAAAAAAAAATTTAATTACCGCTGCGTCTTGGCTACAGCTAAGAGCAATTCAAAGATAATTATTATCAGGCGGCAGCTGGTTGAGATGGACCGTTGGCGTTAGACCTGAAACCTCTGCCTCGGCCTCGGCCTTGACCACGTACCATGCCCCACCCGCGTCCACGTCCTGTCAACCCCAAAAGCTCATGAGTATGAGTTACTAATAAAATTACGCCTATGATAGAAGTCCGTTGAGACTACAAATGTGATGTTTGATCGAGCTGAACTTACCACGTCCTTGGCTAGGACCAAGAGGACCTCCACCATTAGAGTTGTTTAGAGTAGAAGGATAGCGGTTTATGTTCCCACCGACGTAAGTATATCGTTGCCCTTGCCCCATATAGCCTCCTCGTCCTCGGCCCCTATAGCCCCGTCCCCAACCCCGTCCTCGACTTGAAAATCCCTGCCCCCCGTCCGCTGCCCCATCTAGAACGTGTTCTGCTCCACCATTAATATAATTCCCTGCACAATTGTATGACTAAGCAATCAGTTTATATACTGCAGCGACCAGTATGATCCAACCGCTCTTATTATTCTGGGTGTAAAAGCCGATTCTTAAATCTAGACAAGTGTTAGTTTAGTCGACGAGTGCTACCTCTACCTCGGTCCCTTCCTCTTCCTCGTCCACCCCGTATTCTGCCCATCGTGCTTTGGTGGCCCCCTATTAGTCATATACTGATCATATAAGCACATGAATAGTTTTTTTATATAACAACCGAAGGAAACTAGTTATATTCAAATGCTAAATAAACTTTACCTCCTTGATGGTCCTGGACATGCCCTATCTTCACCTGATCCTGAGGAATAGGGGGCTGGTACCTGCATTTGTATATCTAGAATCATTACATTAAAAAATGATAGATGATATCGAGAGATTTAAGGTGACCATTCCTTGTAGGGATTGCGCCCATAAGTATATCCAGTCAAAATGATCTTAAGCCTTACATCTACCAAATTATGATCACACATACTCGACAAAGCGATTAAGCCACTGAAACTCGAGATGAAAATTTATGTAAATAAATAGAATTGGAGACTTGTGTAGGACATACCCAGTAGAGGATGTGTCCAGTTCATTCTTGGACAAAGTAATGGTTATCACCGAGACATGTCGTGTTGTTTCTAATCTGCCATTGGTTACACAAACATGAATTATCCAGTCAAATGCATAACCAAATCATAAGATATGCACCGAAAGCAAATCTTTTGGACCAAGAATTGAAACAGCGATGTGCTTACGGAAGAAGGCCTTCTTCTAATGGCTCCCAAGTGTCGGTTATGTCAGTAGAACTGATCGAAGTGTTCTGATGAAGACGAGCTACCCTTCTCTAATTCATCCCAGCAAAAAAAATGACACCGTTAGCACTTGATCACCGCAAATAGCAAGCATCAGCCGAGCGAAATTAGATAAGAACCTTAATCAGTTCGGTGATCATCACAGTCTTGTTTATGGCTCTTCCCATCGCCTTAAGCGCTATCTCCGTCGCCTCTTTCTCCTAAACAACATTGTAATACGTGAAATCCCCGAAGTGATATCATAATGTACCCTAAAGTGCACGTCAACTGATAGCTTTTACACCATGCTTGGTTTAACGATGAAACCGTTATGGAAAAGAAAGATCACATTCGGAACTGAAGCATGTGGCATTAATTCTCTTCCATTCACATTATAATGAAGGCCGTGTAAGATGAATCAAGTGTACAAGATGTCGGACCTGAAGAAGACTGGTGGCATAAGTGATATAGTTGAGCATCCTGCCCTGCGCAGTGACACGGATCTCATTCTCATTAATGGGTTCTCTTCTTTCGGCTTCTCGACCCGCTGATACCGGTCCATCACTCTGATTCCTTGCAACTAACCCTGCTTCAGTAATCTGATGATGACTTTTATCATTCAAAAGCAAATTGACACAGCATGCCTCATATTGATCATGACGGCAGCCAGAACGAAACAATATGGGATATCATAGAGCATCACATAGTAACATGCGAACCGGGATATCTAGATATGCAGACGGGACGGGAGAATATCAGCGTAAGGGAAGTTGAGAAGGATGGAGAAAATAAGGAAAATCAGCCAAAGGGACTGCAATTGGCAGGAGAAGGGAGTGAAGAGAGAAGGCTATCTGGTGATTTGACTTTTCAACGCTTACGTCGCTCTCCCTTGGTGTTGGATCTGTGAAAGCCCGCGGGAGATTCGGACGGGCCTCAACTGCTTGACCGGGCCTTCTCTTCTTCTTCTTCTCTCTTATATTTTCCCTTTTCCTTTTCCTTTACCTTGCCCAGGAAAAAAAGAAAGGAATATGAGATCAAACAACTTTTTGTTTTTATAAATTTTGGGTGAACAAAAGCAATTGAGTTCACAAGTCCCTACCGTCAATTTCCTTCTTATTTTCATGTTAAAATGCACTGCGTAAAGAGAAATAAAATTAGTGCAATGACACTCGCTCTTAATTTGAGATAGAGAGGTTTCGTATTTTATTGTCTAAAATGGAATATTTCATATTTCTTTTATTCAATACCGCTATACTTCTATTTCCCAATTCTCTATTAGGACTTTCCTTGTAATCGAAAGAGAAAAAAAGAATATATATATATATATATATATATCACACTCTTCAAGAGGTCCATAGCCAAGCAACTGCACTGTACTGTAGCCTAATAATGGATTGGTCAAGACTCAGGTCGTTTGTCTTGACCACCCGAGTTTCCCTATGTGCCATCCCATAATCAAGTGTGTTGTTGTGGCATCATTTTTAAGGAGGTTGCGTAATAGGCGATACGCGCTGACCTCTAGTCCATTGATGGCGGATCACTCCGGTGAAAATGACTACACCAAACAAATGATATCGCGTCCACATATTGTGCGACTTACTTGCTATATATGTGGCTAATTGTGCGACTCACTGACTATAGTAAGCAAAGACTGAACCATTCTGCTCAGTCGCCTTCGATTGGTTTAATCATTTTTATTTACTATTCCTTTGTTAGAATCACTGACACAAGACTTCTATATATGCATAACTTCGAGGATTTGTTCAATATATTGTTGGCGTAATGTATTGAATTAATGTAATATTTTCTTGACGCCACTGATACAGAGGATTTGGAAGAATATAATTGGAAGAGAACTTCCAAATGACCCAAGGGAGGATTAGATCATCGTCACATCGCTCTTTTTTTTTTTTGTCTTGAGCAGTCACATCGCATCACCTTAGATCGGAAAGAAGACATTGATGCCATCTTTTTAATGATTGGATAAGCACAAATGATTTGGAGATCATGATTCGATAGGGACAGCTAATTAGTTTCAAAAACAATTATGTAACTCTATTAATAGAAGAGATTACGCCATCATTTCTCATTTCAATGACTATTTTTTTTCCGATTATATATATATATGATTTTCTGCAGTGGAATTATAGGTAGAGCTCGGTGAAGTGTCCGACTTAGTTATTTATTATATTATCAACGATGATGTAATATAGTAGCGCACGCCCTCGAATAGTAATTAAGAGATTCTAAGTACAATACTCGGTGGAATTACCTATATCCCTTTATTAGTTATTAGAATATCATTTCATTGTACTATATTTATGAGTCTCCCTTGTAATAAAAAATATATATATATTATATTGCATGGTCTAAGGCATGATGAGGAGGATTTTCGGTCCAAATCCATATCAACACGTCCAAGTCCAAAGAAGCATATCTTGAATATATCAAGAAATATTCTCGTGAAGTGGAAATGGAAGATGAGATATCTTGATCCATGGATTATAAATATTACTCTTTTAATTAGGTAGTATATTTTATTCAGATAGAAATATATTTAGAATTAGATATTACTTTCGATTTTAGTTTGAGTTAAGAGCCTTCAGTTTCTTATTTTGAAACAATTACTTATTTTATTTTTTGAAGTTACATAGCAAGAGTCTAGATTATAATTTCCCATTTTAGTGTCTTCTTTGTTTCTTAGACCTATATATATATAGTCTATCTCAATGTAACAAAAGGCTAGAACTTTATATCTCAAAAATAATAATACTTGTTTGAAAAAGTTGAGAGATTTCTCTTTTTATCATGGACCTTTTGGTGTCATTCGTTGGGTTTGGACGTGATCTATTCCCTTTGAGTCTAAATTCATATTTAGACTTGAGAAACCGTGATACGCACCGTATAACATCTTCACCTTCCCACTTTTGCATTTCAAGAAGCCAGGAAAAAAAAGTGAATTTCTACTCATAATTTGTGAGAATTAATATCTTTGCATTCATATGACAAAAGGTATAATACAACTTCAACTTTGCTTAAAATCAAGAGATGTTTCGATTCATCAAGTTTATTTTCTATGTCCGCTTATTTCACATTTTTCAATTCTTTATTAGGTCCATAATCCTCCATTATGATAATAACAAACAAAAAATTTTCATTTATTTTATAATAGAGTTTGCGATACAAAATTAATTATTTGACTGCAGCTCAGATTCAAAATTTCAAACCATTTCATTTTAAATTTTCATTTTTTAGCTTAAACAAGTGGGGGAAAATGATGAGGAAGATTTTCAGCCGAAATCCATATCAACATGTCTAAGCCCAAAGAAGCATAACTTGAATATATCAAGGAATATTCTCGTAATGTGGAAATGGAAGATGAGATGTCTTGATCCATAGATTATGAATATTACTATCTTAATTAGGTAGTATATTTTATTTAGATATAATACATTTAGAATTATATATTACTTCCAATTTTAGTTTGAGTAAAGAGTCTTCAGTTTCTTATTTTGGAAGAATTACTTATTTTGTTTTAGGAAGTTACATAATAAGAGTCTAGATTCTAATTTCCTATTTTAGTGTTTTCTTAGTTGTCTTAGGCCTATATATATATATATATATATAGTCCATCTCATTGTTACAGAAGACTAGAATTTTATATCACAAGAATAATAATACTTCTTTGATAAAGTTAAGAGAATTCTCTTTTTATCATGGCCCTTTTGGGTGTTATTTGTCGGGTCTAGACGTGATATATTCCTTTCGAGTGTAAATTCAGATTTAGACTTGAGAAATCGTTATCCGTGCGTGTTACATCTTCAACTTCCCACTTTTGCATTTCAAGAAGCAGTGAAAAAATATAAAAAGTGAATTTCCATTCATAATTTATTTATTTTGCTGAAAGAATTATGAAGATACCTTAAAAAGAACTTATCAAAGGAAATCCTACTCTGAATAAGGATTTTCTTTTTTTGGTGAGAAATCGGATATGAGTTTTCTTCTGAAGAGATAAAAGGGAAAAGGGCCAGCCGACAAAAATTCACGAAAAGAAATTTGAAGAAAACATTCACATGCAGAGTGTGGAAAACATTTCTTCCTTCCTTTTCCTGTTCTTTCATTTTCAGATCTATTTCTTCCCCAAAAACGCACGCGTGGCACTCTCATCTATAAATTAAAGTTACCCAAAATTCTTTTGGCTAACTATCCAAGTCTTAACAGTTCATTTATTTAATAAATCAAGGTACACGCTCATGTTGAAAATACGCAATTTTAATTCCCTTGACTCCTTATTTTGAAAAAGAACATGACTTTTCTTTAAATGTTTAGTGAAACATGTGCTTTTTCATTTTCCTTGAGACAAACACGTCCTCTTTTCCACTTGGAAAGTAGATGTGATCAAGAATAAAATGATCCTTTGTATCTTTGAAGCAACAACCCATGACGAGATTTTCCAAAAGAAGGGCAATATATTCACGATGATTTGCATTTAATAGTAATAATAACAAGAATAATGTTTATCAGTCCTACTCCTGATAGTACTTGATTAGTTGCGCATGCTTATCGGGAAAAAAAAAACTATTGCACGTGGGGTGAAACCTACTCTTTGGATAAACTAATCACGCCCATCACATTGAAGTCTTAAAGTAAATTCAGTAATTAGAGCCTTAATCTTCTTCATCAACTATTCTCAAGATTTTGTTATATTTGGTAAAAACGCTATGATGTATTTCAAATATATATATATTTTTTAACCTTCCAAGATAACACAATTGTTATGCTCACAATTTTTATACTATACCGCAATGGGATTTTTTAAATTTCATTTGTTTTTCATTTTAATCCCAACATTGACTTTTGCGATGGACTGATATATCAAGTGGTTTCAAATTTGATACTAATGAAACTATTCAAATTTCTTTTTTATTATTTTATAATTTTTATTTTATTATACTGAGTCACGTGCCTTCTTTATAATAAAAAAAATAATATGAGGTTTATCATAATTAGGGAGAGCGGAAGGGAGAGAGTACAAGAATAAACTGTTGTACGAGTACAAAGGATGTGGAGAAAAATTTACCAAATTAACCCTCGACCTATTTATTTTTTTTCTCCTCTTAATTGGAGCATGGATAAGTTTTGCAATTTATTCTAATTAAGTTGAATTTGCATCTTTTGTCCCAAGGAGATCTT